>NW_026607021.1:350000-372500 GCF_029890125.1 Rhinichthys klamathensis goyatoka
CTGATTCTGATTCAACATTATTAACACAATAATGATGTGCAGACATAAATCATTATAATAAACTGCAATATTACAGCAAAAAAAAAAAGTTGTGTGAATTTTGACTTTGAAATTATTTAAATGTAGTTATATTAGCATAATCGTAAATTTTTTTTATTATAAAATAAAATAAAGATGAAAAACATTAAACTGACATAATTTTTTGAGATATTTATATCACCACAGAAGCAGATCTGAGCTTATCTTCACATGTTATATGAGGCTCTTAGAGTCATAAAGCCTTCAGTTCCTCGGGAACACACTGGGACTTTCATATCTGACATCCACAGACTGTCTGAAACGACATCATCAGTGACGGTGCGACATCATCAGTGACGGTGCGACATCATCAGTGACGGTGCGACATCATCAGTGACGGTGCGACATCATCAGTGACGGTGTGACATCATCAGTGACGGTGTGACATCATCAGTGACGGTGTGACATCATCAGTGACGGTGCGACATCATCAGTGACGGTGCGACATCATCAGTGACGGTGTGACATCATCAGTGACGGTGTGACATCATCAGTGACGGTGTGACATCATCATGTGACATTCATCTCGTGATCCTAAGAAACATGAGCCGAGAGAGAAGCGACAAGACAGCAATACCGGCTCCACTGAGGGCTGATGGGTAATTTATGGAGGCTAAACTATAAATCAATTAATTTCATGTTTCAATGGAGTTTATGATGATCATCAGAAATCAGCTCTATACAGTATTTCTGCTTGCAACAATCACGCAATAAAGACCTTTATCTTTAAGAGTGTATTTCTCAAACAGGAAACAGATTTATGCAGAAACAGAACGTGATGTTCTTCTGGAGAACACGGCTTTATGGATCTCACTTGTTTATTTAATTCATTATAATATTTAGTGAAGACAGAAACAATACTTGGATTCTGGATCGGCGAGGTCCATCGAGTCTGAAGATCCACAGCAAATACTGGAGAACCGCACAGATGAAGAGTGTGTGTGTGTGTGTGTGTGTGTGAACAGAACCAGATCCGACACCTGAAGTGTGTGTGTGTGTGTGTGAACAGAACCAGATCCAACACCGGAAGTGTGTGTGTGTGTGTGTGAACAGAACAAGATCCGACACCGGAAGTGTGTGTGTGTGTGTGTGTGTGTGTGTGTGTGTGTGTGTGTGTGTGTGTGTGTGTGTGAACAGAACAAGATCCGTCACCTGAAGTGAGTGTGTGTGTGTGTGAAGAGAACCAGATCCAACACCGGAAGTGTGTGTGTGTGTGTGAACAGAACAAGATCCGACACCGGAAGTGTGTGTGTGTGTGTGTGTGTGTGTGTGTGTGTGTGTGTGTGTGTGTGTGTGTGTGAACAGAACAAGATCCGACACCTGAAGTGAGTGTGTGTGTGTGTGAACAGAACCAGATCCGACACCCGAAGTGTCTGTGTGTGTGTGAGAACAGAACCAGATCCGACACCCGAAGTGTCTGTGTGTGTGTGTGTGTGTGAGAACAGAACCAGTTCTCAGAGTTATGAACAAACATTCTTCAGTTTTTACATTAACATGTATGCATTCGGCAGACGCTTTTATCCAAAGAGACTCACACTGCATTTCAAGCCACACATTTACATTCTCATCAGTTCTTGCTTTCCCTGGGGATCAAACCCATGACCGTGAGCTTCAGGAAAGCTGATAATAGATAGTTAGTTTCCTGGTGTTTAATAATGTTAATTTCTTTGATATATTAGTCAAAGGTTTTTACAGAGGGGGTTTTGGATATCTCTATTTATCACTCCACAAATCAGAAAATACTGTCAGCAGACAAAAATAAATACATTTTCATTCTTTTAGGTATAAAACCAGGAAAATTATTTGAACAAACCCCTCAGTAAAACCCTTCAGAATATAGATAAGAATAAACCGGTAAAGTTTGTTGGAGATTTCTGACTCAACGGCCTTTAAAGAGACAGTACACACTGTAACTGAGATCTACACAGAGCAAGTGCTCTAAAAGATGCAGCTAAAGTCACTCAGCTTCACTTATAGACTTATATTTATACAACACAGTGTGTTTCCAGAAGAGAATAGCATCAGTCCAGCTTAAGTCAGTTCAGTGATGCTTCATTTCTGTAAAAAAGTTATAATTTTAGTTCATTTATATATATATATATAGCGGCTCTGGAGTAAACCGTGATGTCATCGTCCAGCTCAGTTCAGTTCTCATATAATGCTGTCACTGCAGGAGATCAATAATATTGTTGAATATTAAACTAAATGTTAAATTTAATGTCCCCAACTAAACGAGCCAAAGCCAATGGCAACAAAGGTGGAAAATGGCGACAGTGGCGAGGAACCAAACCTGTATTTTGGATGTTTCTTGAAAAAACACTTTATGAAAAGCCAAAAAGGCTAAAGTCTCGAAATTGACAGATGCATGAAAAACACTGTTTTAGTAACGTTCTATAATGTTGGAAGAATGATACAATGTGACGTTCTATAATGTTGGAAGAATGATACAATGTAACGTTCTATAATGTTGGAAGAATGATACAATGTGACGTTCTATAATGTTGGAAGAATGGTACAATGTGACGTTCTATAATGTTGGAAGAATGATACAATGTGACGTTCTATAATGTTGGAAGAATGATACAATGTAACGTTCTATAATGTTGGAAGAATGATACAATGTAACGTTCTATAATGTTGGAAGAATGATACAATGTGACGTTCTATAATGTTGGAAGAATGATACAATGTGACGTTCTATAATGTTGGAAGAATGATACAATGTGACGTTCTATAATGTTGGAAGAATGATACAATGTGACGTTCTATAATGTTGGAAGAATGATACAATGTAACGTTCTATAATGTTGGAAGAATGATACAATGTGACGTTCTATAATGTTGGAAGAATGATACAATGTGACGTTCTATAATGTTGGAAGAATGATACAATGTACCGTTCTATAATGTTGGAAGAATGATACAATGTGACGTTCTATAATGTTGGAAGAATGATACAATGTGACGTTCTATAATGTTTGAAGAATGATACAATGTGACGTAGAATTGTTGGAAGAATGATACAATGTAACGTTCCATAATGTTGGAAGAATGATACAATGTGACGTTCTATAATGTTGGAAGAATGATACAATGTGACGTTCTATAATGTTGGAAGAATGATACAATGTGACGTTCTATAATGTTGGAAGAATGATACAATGTGACGTTCTATAATGTTGGAAGAATGATACAATGTAACGTTCTATAATGTTGGAAGAATGATACAATGTAACGTTCTATAATGTTGGAAGAATGATACAATGTGACGTTCTATAATGTTGGAAGAATGATACAATGTAACGTTCTATAATGTTGGAAGAATGATACAATGTGACGTTCTATAATGTTGGAAGAATGATACAATGTAACGTTCTATAATGTTGGAAGAATGATACAATGTGACGTTCTATAATGTTGGAAGAATGATACAATGTGACGTTCTATAATGTTGGAAGAATGATACAATGTAACGTTCTATAATGTTGGAAGAATGATACAATGTGACGTTCTATAATGTTGGAAGAATGATACAATGTGACGTTCTATAATGTTTGAAGAATGATACAATGTGACGTAGAATTGTTGGAAGAATGATACAATGTAACGTTCCATAATGTTGGAAGAATGATACAATGTGACGTTCTATAATGTTGGAAGAATGATACAATGTGACGTTCTATAATGTTGGAAGAATGATACAATGTGACGTTCTATAATGTTGGAAGAATGATACAATGTGACGTTCTATAATGTTGGAAGAATGATACAATGTGACGTTCCATAATGTTGGAAGAATGATACAATGTGACGTTCTATAATGTTGGAAGAATGATACAATGTAACGTTCTATAATGTTTGAAGAATGATACAATGTGACGTTCTATAATGTTGGAAGAATGATACAATGTAACGTTCTATAATGTTGGAAGAATGATACAATGTGACGTTCCATAATGTTGGAAGAATGATACAATGTAACGTTCTATAATGTTGGAAGAATGATACAATGTGACGTTCCATAATGTTGGAAGAATGATACAATGTGACGTTCTATAATGTTGGAAGAATGATACAATGTAACGTTCTATAATGTTGGAAGAATGATACAATGTGACGTTCCATAATGTTGGAAGAATGATACAATGTAACGTTCTATAATGTTTGAAGAATGATACAATGTGACGTTCTATAATGTTTGAAGAATGATACAATGTAACGTTCTATAATGTTGGAAGAATGATACAATGTAACGTTCCATAATGTTGGAAGAATGATACAATGTGACGTTCCATAATGTTGGAAGAATGATACAATGTGACGTTCTATAATGTTGGATACAATGATACAATGTGACGTAGAATTGTTGGAAGAATGATACAATGTGACGTTCTATAATGTTTGAAGAATGATACAATGTAACGTTCCATAATGTTGGAAGAATGATACAATGTGACGTAGAATTGTTGGAAGAATGATACAATGTGACGTTCTATAATGTTTGAAGAATGATACAATGTAACGTTCCATAATGTTGGAAGAATGATACAATGTGACGTTCTATAATGTTGGAAGAATGATACAATGTGACGTTCTATAATGTTGGAAGAATGATACAATGTGACGTTCTATAATGTTGGAAGAATGATACAATGTAACGTTCTATAATGTTCGAAGAATGATACGATGTAACGTTCTATAATGTTGGAAGAATGATACAATGTGACGTTCTATAATGTTGGAAGAATGATACAATGTGACGTTCTATAATGTTGGAAGAATGATACAATGTAACGTTCTATAATGTTGGAAGAATGATACAATGTAACGTTCTATAATGTTGGAAGAATGATACAATGTAACGTTCTATAATGTTGGAAGAATGATACAATGTGACGTTCTATAATGTTGGAAGAATGATACAATGTGACGTTCTATAATGTTGGAAGAATGATACAATGTGACGTTCTATAATGTTGGAAGAATGATACAATGTAACGTTCTATAATGTTGGAAGAATGATACAATGTGACGTTCCATAATGTTGGAAGAATGATACAATGTGACGTTCTATAATGTTGGAAGAATGATACAATGTGACGTTCTATAATGTTGGAAGAATGATACAATGTGACGTTCTATAATGTTGGAAGAATGATACAATGTGACGTTCTATAATGTTGGAAGAATGATACAATGTGACGTTCTATAATGTTTGAAGAATGATACAATGTGACGTAGAATTGTTGGAAGAATGATACAATGTAACGTTCCATAATGTTGGAAGAATGATACAATGTGACGTTCTATAATGTTGGAAGAATGATACAATGTGACGTTCTATAATGTTGGAAGAATGATACAATGTGACGTTCTATAATGTTGGAAGAATGATACAATGTGACGTTCTATAATGTTGGAAGAATGATACAATGTGACGTTCCATAATGTTGGAAGAATGATACAATGTGACGTTCTATAATGTTGGAAGAATGATACAATGTAACGTTCTATAATGTTTGAAGAATGATACAATGTGACGTTCTATAATGTTGGAAGAATGATACAATGTAACGTTCTATAATGTTGGAAGAATGATACAATGTGACGTTCTATAATGTTGGAAGAATGATACAATGTGACGTTCCATAATGTTGGAAGAATGATACAATGTGACGTTCTATAATGTTGGAAGAATGATACAATGTAACGTTCTATAATGTTGGAAGAATGATACAATGTGACGTTCCATAATGTTGGAAGAATGATACAATGTAACGTTCTATAATGTTGGAAGAATGATACAATGTGACGTTCTATAATGTTTGAAGAATGATACAATGTAACGTTCTATAATGTTGGAAGAATGATACAATGTAACGTTCCATAATGTTGGAAGAATGATACAATGTGACGTTCCATAATGTTGGAAGAATGATACAATGTGACGTTCTATAATGTTGGATACAATGATACAATGTGACGTAGAATTGTTGGAAGAATGATACAATGTGACGTTCTATAATGTTTGAAGAATGATACAATGTAACGTTCCATAATGTTGGAAGAATGATACAATGTGACGTAGAATTGTTGGAAGAATGATACAATGTGACGTTCTATAATGTTTGAAGAATGATACAATGTAACGTTCCATAATGTTGGAAGAATGATACAATGTGACGTTCTATAATGTTGGAAGAATGATACAATGTGACGTTCTATAATGTTGGAAGAATGATACAATGTGACGTTCTATAATGTTGGAAGAATGATACAATGTAACGTTCTATAATGTTCGAAGAATGATACGATGTAACGTTCTATAATGTTGGAAGAATGATACAATGTGACGTTCTATAATGTTGGAAGAATGATACAATGTGACGTTCTATAATGTTGGAAGAATGATACAATGTGACGTTCTATAATGTTGGAAGAATGATACAATGTAACGTTCTATAATGTTGGAAGAATGATACAATGTAACGTTCTATAATGTTGGAAGAATGATACAATGTAACGTTCTATAATGTTGGAAGAATGATACAATGTGACGTTCTATAATGTTGGAAGAATGATACAATGTAACGTTCTATAATGTTGGAAGAATGATACAATGTGACGTTCTATAATGTTGGAAGAATGATACAATGTAACGTTCTATAATGTTGGAAGAATGATACAATGTGACGTTCTATAATGTTGGAAGAATGATACAATGTGACGTTCTATAATGTTGGAAGAATGATACAATGTAACGTTCTATAATGTTGGAAGAATGATACAATGTGACGTTCTATAATGTTGGATACAATGATACAATGTGACGTAGAATTGTTGGAAGAATGATACAATGTGACGTTCTATAATGTTGGAAGAATGATACAATGTGACGTTCCATAATGTTGGAAGAATGATACAATGTGACGTTCTATAATGTTGGATACAATGATACAATGTGACGTAGAATTGTTGGAAGAATGATACAATGTAACGTTCCATAATGTTGGAAGAATGATACAATGTGACGTTCTATAATGTTGGAAGAATGATACAATGTGACGTTCTATAATGTTGGAAGAATGATACAATGTGACGTTCTATAATGTTGGAAGAATGATACAATGTGACGTTCTATAATGTTGGAAGAATGATACAATGTAACGTTCTATAATGTTCGAAGAATGATACGATGTAACGTTCTATAATGTTGGAAGAATGATACAATGTGACGTTCTATAATGTTGGAAGAATGATACAATGTAACGTTCTATAATGTTCGAAGAATGATACGATGTAACGTTCTATAATGTTGGAAGAATGATACAATGTGACGTTCTATAATGTTGGAAGAATGATACAATGTGACGTTCCATAATGTTGGAAGAATGATACAATGTGACGTTCTATAATGTTGGAAGAATGATACAATGTAACGTTCTATAATGTTGGAAGAATGATACAATGTGACGTTCTATAATGTTGGAAGAATGATACAATGTAACGTTCTATAATGTTGGAAGAATGATACAATGTGACGTTCCATAATGTTGGAAGAATGATACAATGTGACGTTCTATAATGTTGGAAGAATGATACAATGTAACGTTCTATAATGTTTGAAGAATGATACAATGTAACGTTCTATAATGTTGGAAGAATGATACAATGTGACGTAGAATTGTTGGAAGAATGATACAATGTAACGTTCCATAATGTTGGAAGAATGATACAATGTGACGTTCTATAATGTTGGAAGAATGATACAATGTGACGTTCTATAATGTTTGAAGAATGATACAATGTGACGTTCTATAATGTTGGAAGAATGATACAATGTGACGTTCTATAATGTTGGAAGAATGATACAATGTAACGTTCTATAATGTTCGAAGAATGATACGATGTAACGTTCTATAATGTTGGAAGAATGATACAATGTGACGTTCTATAATGTTGGAAGAATGATACAATGTAACGTTCTATAATGTTGGAAGAATGATACAATGTGACGTTCCATAATGTTGGAAGAATGATACAATGTGACGTTCCATAATGTTGGAAGAATGATACAATGTAACGTTCCATAATGTTCGAAGAATGATACGATGTAACGTTCTATAATGTTGGAAGAATGATACAATGTGACGTTCTATAATGTTGGAAGAATGATACAATGTGACGTTCTATAATGTTGGAAGAATGATACAATGTAACGTTCTATAATGTTGGAAGAATGATACAATGTAACGTTCTATAATGTTTGAAGAATGATACAATGTAACGTTCTATAATGTTCGAAGAATGATACGATGTAACGTTCTATAATGTTGGAAGAATGATACAATGTGACGTTCTATAATGTTGGAAGAATGATACAATGTGACGTTCTATAATGTTGGAAGAATGATACAATGTGACGTTCCATAATGTTGGAAGAATGATACAATGTGACGTTCTATAATGTTGGAAGAATGATACAATGTAACGTTCTATAATGTTGGAAGAATGATACAATGTAACGTTCTATAATGTTGGAAGAATGATACAATGTGACGTTCTATAATGTTGGAAGAATGATACAATGTAACGTTCTATAATGTTGGAAGAATGATACAATGTAACGTTCTATAATGTTGGAAGAATGATACAATGTGACGTTCTATAATGTTGGAAGAATGATACAATGTGACGTTCTATAATGTTGGAAGAATGATACAATGTGACGTTCTATAATGTTGGAAGAATGATACAATGTAACGTTCTATAATGTTGGAAGAATGATACAATGTAACGTTCTATAATGTTGGAAGAATGATACAATGTAACGTTCTATAATGTTGGAAGAATGATACAATGTGACGTTCTATAATGTTGGAAGAATGATACAATGTGACGTTCTATAATGTTGGAAGAATGATACAATGTGACGTTCTATAATGTTGGAAGAATGATACAATGTAACGTTCTATAATGTTGGAAGAATGATACAATGTAACGTTCTATAATGTTGGAAGAATGATACAATGTGACGTTCTATAATGTTGGAAGAATGATACAATGTGACGTTCTATAATGTTGGAAGAATGATACAATGTGACGTTCTATAATGTTGGAAGAATGATACAATGTGACGTTCTATAATGTTGGAAGAATGATACAATGTAACGTTCTATAATGTTGAAAGAATGATACAATGTGACGTTCTATAATGTTGGAAGAATGATACAATGTGACGTTCTATAATGTTGGAAGAATGATACAATGTAACGTTCTATAATGTTGAAAGAATGATACAATGTGACGTTCTATAATGTTGGAAGAATGATACAATGTGACGTTCTATAATGTTGGAAGAATGATACAATGTAACGTTCTATAATGTTGGAAGAATGATACAATGTAACGTTCTATAATGTTCGAAGAATGATACAATGTGAAGTTCTATAATGTTGGAAGAATGATACAATGTGACGTTCTATAATGTTGGAAGAATGATACAATGTGACGTTCTATAATGTTGGAAGAATGATACAATGTGACGTTCTATAATGTTGGAAGAATGATACAATGTAACGTTCTATAATGTTGGAAGAATGATACAATGTAACGTTCTATAATGTTGGAAGAATGATACAATGTAACGTTCTATAATGTTGGAAGAATGATACAATGTGACGTTCTATAATGTTGGAAGAATGATACAATGTGACGTTCTATAATGTTGGAAGAATGATACAATGTAACGTTCCATAATGTTGGAAGAATGATACAATGTAACGTTCTATAATGTTGGAAGAATGATACAATGTAACGTTCTATAATGTTCGAAGAATGATACAATGTGAAGTTCTATAATGTTGGAAGAATGATACAATGTGACGTTCTATAATGTTGGAAGAATGATACAATGTGACGTTCTATAATGTTGGAAGAATGATACAATGTGACGTTCTATAATGTTGGAAGAATGATACAATGTAACGTTCTATAATGTTGGAAGAATGATACAATGTAACGTTCTATAATGTTGGAAGAATGATACAATGTGACGTTCTATAATGTTGGAAGAATGATACAATGTAACGTTCCATAATGTTGGAAGAATGATACAATGTAACGTTCTATAATGTTGGAAGAATGATACAATGTAACGTTCTATAATGTTCGAAGAATGATACAATGTGAAGTTCTATAATGTTGGAAGAATGATACAATGTAACGTTCTATAATGTTCGAAGAATGATACAATGTGAAGTTCTATAATGTTGGAAGAATGATACAATGTGACGTTCTATAATGTTGAAAGAATGATACAATGTGACGTTCTATAATGTTGGAAGAATGATACAATGTGACGTTCTATAATGTTGGAAGAATGATACAATGTAACGTTCCATAATGTTGGAAGAATGATACAATGTAACGTTCTATAATGTTGGAAGAATGATACAATGTAACGTTCTATAATGTTCGAAGAATGATACAATGTGAAGTTCTATAATGTTGGAAGAATGATACAATGTGACGTTCTATAATGTTGGAAGAATGATACAATGTGACGTTCTATAATGTTGGAAGAATGATACAATGTAACGTTCTATAATGTTGGAAGAATGATACAATGTGACGTTCCATAATGTTGGAAGAATGATACAATGTAACGTTCTATAATGTTGGAAGAATGATACAATGTGACGTTCTATAATGTTGGAAGAATGATACAATGTGACGTTCTATAATGTTGGAAGAATGATACAATGTAACGTTCTATAATGTTGGAAGAATGATACAATGTAACGTTCTATAATGTTGGAAGAATGATACAATGTAACGTTCTATAATGTTGGAAGAATGATACAATGTGACGTTCTATAATGTTGGAAGAATGATACAATGTGACGTTCTATAATGTTGGAAGAATGATACAATGTGACGTTCTATAATGTTGGAAGAATGATACAATGTAACGTTCTATAATGTTGGAAGAATGATACAATGTAACGTTCTATAATGTTGGAAGAATGATACAATGTAACGTTCTATAATGTTGGAAGAATGATACAATGTAACGTTCTATAATGTTCGAAGAATGATACAATGTGACGTTCTATAATGTTGGAAGAATGATACAATGTGACGTTCTATAATGTTGGAAGAATGATACAATGTGACGTTCTATAATGTTGGAAGAATGATACAATGTAACGTTCCATAATGTTGGAAGAATGATACAATGTAACGTTCCATAATGTTGGAAGAATGATACAATGTAACGTTCTATAATGTTGGAAGAATGATACAATGTAACGTTCTATAATGTTGGAAGAATGATACAATGTAACGTTCCATAATGTTGGAAGAATGATACAATGTAACGTTCTATAATGTTGGAAGAATGATACAATGTAACGTTCTATAATGTTGGAAGAATGATACAATGTGACGTTCTATAATGTTGGAAGAATGATACAATGTAACGTTCTATAATGTTCGAAGAATGATACAATGTGACGTTCTATAATGTTGGAAGAATGATACAATGTAACGTTCCATAATGTTGGAAGAATGATACAATGTAACGTTCTATAATGTTGGAAGAATGATACAATGTAACGTTCTATAATGTTCGAAGAATGATACAATGTGACGTTCTATAATGTTTGAAGAATGATACAATGTGACGTTCTATAATGTTGGAAGAATGATACAATGTGACGTTCTATAATGTTGGAAGAATGATACAATGTGACGTTCTATAATGTTGGAAGAATGATACAATGTAACGTTCTATAATGTTGGAAGAATGATACAATGTAACGTTCTATAATGTTGGAAGAATGATACAATGTAATGTTCTATAATGTTGGAAGAATGATACAATGTGACGTTCTATAATGTTGGAAGAATGATACAATGTGACGTTCTATAATGTTGGAAGAATGATACAATGTAACGTTCTATAATGTTGGAAGAATGATACAATGTAACGTTCTATAATGTTGGAAGAATGATACAATGTAACGTTCTATAATGTTGGAAGAATGATACAATGTGACGTTCTATAATGTTGGAAGAATGATACAATGTGACGTTCTATAATGTTGGAAGAATGATACAATGTAACGTTCTATAATGTTGGAAGAATGATACAATGTGACGTTCTATAATGTTGGAAGAATGATACAATGTGACGTTCTATAATGTTGGAAGAATGATACAATGTGACGTTCTATAATGTTGGAAGAATGATACAATGTAACGTTCTATAATGTTGGAAGAATGATACAATGTAACGTTCTATAATGTTGGAAGAATGATACAATGTGACGTTCTATAATGTTGGAAGAATGATACAATGTGACGTTCTATAATGTTGGAAGAATGATACAATGTGACGTTCTATAATGTTGGAAGAATGATACAATGTGACGTTCTATAATGTTGGAAGAATGATACAATGTAACGTGTTTGTTTTTAAAACGTTTTCAAAAGCTCTTGCAGATCTGATGAGGATTGTAAGGATTGCTAGCAGAAAAGCTCTAACCAGAGAACGCTTATAACCTGTAATGTCTGAAAGGAATGATCGTCTGGGAATAATGTATGAAATCTACATGATGGATGGAGAGATTAACAATGAAACTTAGAGAAATATGTCAGTTATAGAGCAGATTCTCCAGTAAGACCAGACCTAGACATTATAATGAAGAGAAGGAAAGTCTTGAGAAATAAGGAATTAAAGTAGTAATAGTTTGAATAGAAATACCCATATTGGGAATGAGACTATTCTGGCCTCAAATATACCATCCTCATGTTTCTATTGTATGTAGTTGAATAATAAAATTAAAGAAATGATATAAGAAGCGAAAACCAATAGGCGGATTTGTCCGTAATCTACAGCGGAGTATTAAATATAAATCTAGTGTTTGTAGAACTGTGGGAAGGGCTGTTACTGAAGTGGTTGGCATTATTTATCATGTATTGTGTTGCTTCTCAATTGATGTCTTTTCTGCCCTTTTTCTTTTATTTAATGGTTGCTACAGTTTCAATTCAATTCACATTTATTTGTATAGCGCTTTTCACAACACACATCATTTCAAAGCAGCTTTACAGAAACTCTGAGTCCACATTACAGTGATCTGTTATCAGAGGAGACTGTCTGAGTTATGGGTTTCAGAAATGGTTACAAAATCACAGTTAGCTAAAAATGTAATAATTTAAACAACGTAATAATCAAAGGCTGAAACATTGAGCAATACTTATTTGTTAACAAATGATTGACATGTAGAGAACGCAGCATTGGTGTGTGTCGATCAGCTGTGGGGGTCATTGTTTTTGTTGTTGTTTTTTCAGCGTATGTATTCAGATGTTGAGTGTGTGATGTGTGTGTGATGTGTGTGTGATGTGTGATGTGTGTGTGATGTGTGATTGTGTGTGATGTGTGTGATTGTGTGTGATGTGTGATTGTGTGTGATGTGTGTGTGATGTGTGATGTGTGTGTGATGTGTGATTGTGTGTGATGTGTGATTGTGTGTGGTGTGTGATTGTGTGTGATGTGTGATTGTGTGTGATGTGTGTGATTGTGTGTGATGTGTGATTGTGTGTGGTGTGTGATTGTGTGTGATGTGTGATTGTGTGTGATGTGTGTGATTGTGTGTGATGTGTGATTGTGTGTGATGTGTAGGATGTGTGTGATGTGTGCGTGATGTGTAGGATGTGTGTGATGTGTAGGATGTGTAGGATGTGTGTGATGTGTAGGATGTGTGTGATGTGTGCGTGATGTGTAGGATTGTGTGTGATGTGTAGGATGTGTGTGATTGTGTGTGATTGTGTGTGTGATGTGTAGGATTGTGTGTGATGTGTAGGATGTGTGTGATGTGTGTGATTGTGTGTGATGTGTGTGATGTGTAGGATGTGTGTGATGTGTGTGTGATGTGTAGGATTGTGTGTGATGTGTAGGATGTGTGTGATGTGTAGGATGTGTGTGATGTGTAGGATGTGTGTGATGTGTAGGATGTGTGTGATGTGTAGGATGTGTGTGATGTGTGTGTGATGTGTAGGATGTGTGTGATGTGTGTGTGATTGTGTGTGTGATGTGTAGGATTATGTGTGATGTGTGTGTGATTGTGTGTGATGTGTAGGATGTGTGTGATGTGTGTGTGATTGTGTGTGTGATGTGTAGGATGTGTGTGATGTGTGTGATGTGTAGGATGTGTGTGATGTGTAGGATGTGTGTGATGTGTGTGTGATGTGTGGGATGTGTGTGATGTGTGTGTGATTGTGTGTGTGATGTGTAGGATGTGTGTGATGTGTGTGATTGTGTGTGATGTGTGTGTGATGTGTAGGATGTGTGTGATGTGTAGGATGTGTGTGATGTGTAGGATGTGTGTGATTGTGTGTGATGTGTGTGATTGTGTGTGTGATGTGTAGGATTGTGTGTGATGTGTAGGATGTGTGTGATGTGTGTAGGATTGTGTGTGATGTGTGTAGGATTGTGTGTGATGTGTAGGATGTGTGTGATGTGTGTGTGATTGTGTGTGTGATGTGTAGGATGTGTGTGATGTGTGTGATGTGTAGGATGTGTGTGATGTGTAGGATGTGTGTGATGTGTGTGTGACTGTGTGTGTGATGTGTAGGATGTGTGTGATGTGTGTAGGATTGTGTGTGATGTGTGTGTGATTGTGTGTGATGTGTAGGATGTGTGTGATGTGTGTGTGATTGTGTGTGATTGTGTGTGTGATGTGTAGGATTGTGTGTGATGTGTAGGATGTGTGTGATGTGTAGGATTGTGTGTGATGTGTGTAGGATTGTGTGTGATGTGTAGGATGTGTGTGATGTGTGTGTGATTGTGTGTGTGATGTGTAGGATGTGTGTGATGTGTAGGATGTGTGTGATGTGTGTGTGACTGTGTGTGTGATGTGTAGGATGTGTGTGATTGTGTGTGATGTGTGTAGGATTGTGTGTGATGTGTGTGTGATTGTGTGTGATGTGTAGGATGTGTGTGATGTGTGTGTGATTGTGTGTGTGATGTGTAGGATGTGTGTGATGTGTGTGTGATGTGTAGGATGTGTGTGATGTGTAGGATGTGTGTGATGTGTGTGTGACTGTGTGTGTGATGTGTAGGATGTGTGTGATTGTGTGTGATGTGTGTAGGATTGTGTGTGATGTGTGTGTGATTGTGTGTGATGTGTAGGATGTGTGTGATGTGTGTGTGATTGTGTGTGATGTGTAGGATGTGTGTGATGTGTGTGTGATGTGTAGGATGTGTGTGATGTGTAGGATGTGTGTGATGTGTAGGATGTGTGTGATGTGTAGGATGTGTGTGATATGTAGGATGTGTGTGATGTGTGTGTGATTGTGTGTGATGTGTAGGATGTGTGTGATGTGTAGGATGTGTGTGATGTGTGTGATTGTGTGTGATGTGTAGGATGTGTGTGATGTGTGTGTGATTGTGTGTGATGTGTAGGATGTGTGTGATGTGTAGGATTGTGTGTGATTGTGTGTGTGATGTGTAGGATTGTGTGTGATGTGTAGGATGTGTGTGATGTGTAGGATGTGTGTGATATGGAGGATGTGTGTGATGTGTGTGTGATTGTGTGTGATGTGTAGGATGTGTGTGATGTGTAGGATGTGTGTGATGTGTAGGATGTGTGTGATTGTGTGTGATGTGTAGGATGTGTGTGATGTGTGTGTGATGTGTAGGATTGTGTGTGATGTGTAGGATGTGTGTGATGTGTAGGATGTGTGTGATGTGTAGGATGTGTGTGATGTGTAGGATGTGTGTGATGTGTAGGATGTGTGTGATGTGTGTGTGATGTGTAGGATGTGTGTGATGTGTGTGTGATTGTGTGATGTGTAGGATGTGTGTGATGTGTAGGATGTGTGTGATGTGTAGGATGTGTGTGATATGTAGGATGTGTGTGATATGTAGGATGTGTGTGATGTGTGTGTGATGTGTAGGATGTGTGTGATGTGTAGGATGTGTGTGATATGTAGGATGTGTGTGATGTGTGTGTGATGTGTGTGTGATGTGTAGGATGTGTGTGATATGTAGGATGTGTGTGATGTGTGTGTGATGTGTGTGTGATGTGTAGGATGTGTGTGATATGTAGGATGTGTGTGATGTGTGTGTGATGTGTGTGTGATGTGTAGGATGTGTGTGATATGTAGGATGTGTGTGATGTGTAGGATGTGTGTGATGTGTAGGATGTGTGTGATGTGTGTGTGATGTGTAGGATGTGTGTGATGTGTAGGATGTGTGTGATGTGTGTGTGATGTGTAGGATGTGTGTGATGTGTAGGATGTGTGTGATGTGTAGGATGTGTGTGATGTGTAGGATGTGTGTGATGTGTGTGATGTGTAGGATGTGTGTGATGTGTAGGATGTGTGTGATGTGTAGGATGTGTGTGATGTGTAGGATGTGTGTGATGTGTGTGTGATGTGTGTGTGATGTGTAGGATGTGTGTGATATGTAGGATGTGTGTGATGTGTAGGATGTGTGTGATGTGTAGGATGTGTGTGATGTGTGTGTGATGTGTAGGATGTGTGTGATATGTAGGATGTGTGTGATGTGTAGGATGTGTGTGATGTGTAGGATGTGTGTGATGTGTGTGTGATGTGTAGGATGTGTGTGATGTGTAGGATGTGTGTGATGTGTGTGTGATGTGTAGGATGTGTGTGATGTGTAGGATGTGTGTGATGTGTAGGATGTGTGTGATGTGTAGGATGTGTGTGATATGTAGGATGTGTGTGATGTGTAGGATGTGTGTGATGTGTAGGATGTGTGTGATGTGTGTGTGATGTGTAGGATGTGTGTGATGTGTAGGATGTGTGTGATGTGTGTGTGATGTGTAGGATGTGTGTGATGTGTAGGATGTGTGTGATGTGTAGGATGTGTGTGATGTGTAGGATGTGTGTGATGTGTAGGATGTGTGTGATATGTAGGATGTGTGTGATGTGTAGGATGTGTGTGATGTGTAGGATGTGTGTGATGTGTGTGATGTGTAGGATGTGTGTGATGTGTAGGATGTGTGTGATGTGTAGGATGTGTGTGATGTGTAGGATGTGTGTGATGTGTGTGTGATGTGTAGGATGTGTGTGATGTGTAGGATGTGTGTGATGTGTGTGTGATGTGTAGGATGTGTGTGATATGTAGGATGTGTGTGATGTGTGTGTGATGTGTAGGATGTGTGTGATATGTAGGATGTGTGTGATGTGTGTGTGATGTGTAGGATGTGTGTGATGTGTAGGATGTGTGTGATGTGTGTGTGATGTGTAGGATGTGTGTGATGTGTAGGATGTGTGTGATGTGTAGGATGTGTGTGTGATGTGTGTGTGATGTGTAGGATGTGTGTGATGTGTAGGATGTGTGTGATATGTAGGATGTGTGTGATGTGTGTGTGATGTGTAGGATGTGTGTGATATGTAGGATGTGTGTGATATGTAGGATGTGTGTGATGTGTGTGTGATGTGTAGGATGTGTGTGATGTGTAGGATGTGTGTGATGTGTAGGATGTGTGTGTGATGTGTGTGTGATGTGTAGGATGTGTGTGATGTGTAGGATGTGTGTGATATGTAGGATGTGTGTGATGTGTAGGATGTGTGTGATGTGTAGGATGTGTGTGATATGTAGGATGTGTGTGATGTGTGTGTGATGTGTAGGATGTGTGTGATGTGTAGGATGTGTGTGATGTGTGTGTGATGTGTAGGATGTGTGTGATATGTAGGATGTGTGTGATGTGTAGGATGTGTGTGATTGTGTGTGTGATGTGTAGGATGTGTGTGAGGTGTAGGATGTGTGTGATGTGTAGGATGTGTGTGATGTGTGTGTGATGTGTAGGATGTGTGTGATGTGTAGGATGTGTGTGATGTGTAGGATGTGTGTGATATGTAGGATGTGTGTGATGTGTAGGATGTGTGTGATATGTAGGATGTGTGTGATGTGTGTGTGATGTGTAGGATGTGTGTGATATGTAGGATGTGTGTGATGTGTGTGTGATGTGTGTGTGATGTGTGTGTGAAGTGTAGGATTTAGGGTCCATCTAAATGTGATGGAATGTGAAAACTGCTGTAATAAAAATAAAAAGCTCTTGGAACATATTTTTGCGTTTCTTTGTGAAATCTCAGAGCAAAACTGTTTCAACACCCGATTCTCTCCCCAGTTCAGCGAGAACACACTCCGGCTGCTTCATTGCTTCATCTCTCCACCCACACACACACACACACACAAGCTGCTTCATCTCTCCACGACCACGAGGGCAAATATCAGCTTCAGGGCCACAAATCTGTGTGTGCGAGTCTTTCAGGAGGAATATTAATGAGTGTCTGGCACACACACACAGGCCAAAGCAAACACACACCGAGAGAGACCAACTCCAGCTGGACGAGGGAATCGAGACCCACACACACACACACACGGATCTGAATGTAAGATGGACACACACACGGATCTGAGTGTAAGATGGACACACACACACACGGATCTGAGTGTTAGATGGACACACACACACGGATTTGAGTGTTAGATGGACACACACACACACACGGATCTGAGTGTAAGATGGACACACACACACACATGATCTGAGTGTAAGATGGACACACACACACACACACACGGATCTGAGTGTAAGATGGACACACACACACACACACGGATCTGAGTGTAAGATGGACACACACACACACACGGATCTGAGTGTAAGATGGACACACACACACACACGGATCTGAGTGTAAGATGGACACACACACACGGATCCGAGTGTAAGATGGACACACACACACACACACGGATTTGAGTGTTAGATGGACACACACACACACACGGATCTGAGTGTAAGATGGACACACACACACACGGATCTGAGTGTAAGATGGACACACACACACACACACACACGGATTTGAGTGTTAGATGGACACACACACACACACACACACGGATTTGAGTGTTAGATGGACACACACACACACACGGATCTGAGTGTAAGATGGACACACACACACGGATCTGAGTGTAAGATGGACACACACACACACACACACGGATTTGAGTGTTAGATGGACACACACACACACACGGATCTGAGTGTAAGATGGACACACACACACACACGGATCTGAGTGTAAGATGGACACACACACACACGGATCTGAGTGTAAGATGGACACACACACACACACGGATCTGAGTGTAAGATGGACACACACACACACACGGATCTGAGTGTTATATGGACACACACACACACACACGGATCTGAGTGTAAGATGGACACACACACACGGATCTGAGTGTAAGATGGACACACACACACACACGGATCTGAGTGTAAGATGGACACACACACACACACGGATCTGAGTGTAAGATGGACACACACACACACACGGATCTGAGTGTAAGATGGACACACACACATGGATCTGAGTGTAAGATGGACACACACACACACGGATCTGAGTGTAAGATGGACACACACACACACACACGGATCTGAGTGTAAGATGGACACACACACACACACGGATCTGAGTGTAAGATGGACACACACACACACACGGATCTGAGTGTAAGATGGACACACACACACACACGGATCTGAGTGTAAGATGGACACACACACACGGATCTGAGTGTTAGATGGACACACACACACACACACACAGATCTGAGTGTAAGATGGACACACACACACACACACACGGATCTGAGTGTAAGATGGACACACACACACACGGATCTGAGTGTTAGATGGACACACACACACACACGGATCTGAGTGTAAGATGGACACACACACACACGGATCTGAGTGTAAGATGGACACACACACACACACGGATCTGAGTGTAAGATGGACACACACACACACACGGATCTGAGTGTAAGATGGACACACACACACACACGGATCTGAGTGTAAGATGGACACACACACACGGATCTGAGTGTTAGATGGACACACACACACACGGATCTGAGTGTTAGATGGACACACACACACACACGGATCTGAGTGTAAGATGGACACACACACACACGGATCTGAGTGTAAGATGGACACACACACACACACGGATCTGAGTGTAAGATGGACACACACACACACACGGATCTGAGTGTTAGATGGACACACACACACACACGGATCTGAGTGTAAGATGGACACACACACACGGATCTGAGTGTTAGATGGACACACACACACACACACACGGATCTGAGTGTAAGATGGACACACACACACACGGATCTGAGTGTTAGATG
The DNA here is from genome assembly GCF_029890125.1 of Rhinichthys klamathensis goyatoka. Taxonomy (NCBI): domain Eukaryota; kingdom Metazoa; phylum Chordata; class Actinopteri; order Cypriniformes; family Leuciscidae; genus Rhinichthys; species Rhinichthys klamathensis. The sequence goes on from NW_026607021.1 coordinate 370,354, forward strand.
GACACACACACACACACACGGATCTGATCAGGCGCTCGGGTATAGAGCCAGATCAGCCTCAAAAATAATACATTTAAAAAACAAAATTCATAAATGCACAGCACAATTCACATTTACAAAACAAGATTCATAAATACACAGTAAAAGCATCAATATTTCCCCAGATGTGTTATTCTATTCTCGAGCTGATGTGGAGGTGTTTGCTGAAGCGTCTGGAACTCGTCAGGGGTGTTTCCTTCTGCTTTCACAATGATCTTTACGGAGTTATGTGTGTGTGTGTGTGTGTGTCATGTGACCCGCGGGTCAGGCCGTATCAGACGCCGCTGGAAGATTGTCACCTTTAAGACTTCTTCAAACGCTGACAGAGCTCGTCCTCAGGGGCTTTCCAGACCAGAGCAGCCGCTTTACACTAAACACAGTAACAGCTGTTATTAATAGGCCTTTAACACACACACACGAGCTCATCAGCTGACATCATCAGCACTGAGATTCTACTAGAATAGACTGATTACACACAGGTACAGTGAAACTGAAACTATTCGACTTAGATAAGAGCATTACTCAATGGATATATAAATAACAGTGAAATAAGCAAACTCATTTTTATTACCATTTAACTTTTTATTTTAATTCTACTACGTATTTTTAAATAAATAAATGTACGTATTTATTTAATTTGATAAATACATTTATTCATTTAATTTAATAGATAAATAAAACATATTTGTGTTTTTGTCATTTTTATTTATTTTTAAATAAATAAATAATATTTATTTATGTTTTTGAAATTTTATCTTATTTATAAATAAATCTATTTATTTATTTTATAGATACATTTATTTTATTTAAGGCGAGACACCCCAGGGGAATAGGAGTAAGAATAATAACTAATTTATATCATCTAATAATTAGTTATAATTATAAAATAATTAATAGATATCACCATACTTCACCAGTTGATTGAATACACTGATAATTGCAAAAAAATGTGTATTACATGTGTTCTGAAATGTCATGTTTAATATGTAAATAGGGTGTTTTCTAATTAAAAATGCACTTATTTGCGTACATTTTTAAAACAAAAATTGGAATGAAGTCAGGTTAAAAAATCCTTGTTTCATTTTTTTTATATATATATATATATATATATATATATATATATATATATATATATATATATATATATATATATATATATATATATATATTAGTCAAAGGTTTTTACAGAGGGGGTTTTGGATATCTCTATTTATCACTCCACAAATCAGAAAATACTGTCAGCAGACAAAAATAAATACATTTACACACACACACAAAAAAAATTGGAATAAAATGTTCAAAATCAGGAAAATTACGTATGAACAAACCCCTCAGTAAACCCTTCAGAATACAGATGCGAATAAAGCTGGGGAGTTTGGTGAACGCCAGTGTTGCTGAAGTGGAGATGTCTGGCACACACACACACACACACACACACACACACACACACACACACACACACACACACACACACACACACACACACACACACACACACACACACACACACACACACACACACACACACACAGTGCTCTAAAAGATGCTGTTAAAGTGTATCTTGGGTGTTTTCTGTCCACTAATCTAAAAATACACTTTATGAAAAGGCCAAAATCCCAAAATTAACAAATGCATGAAAAACCCCCACTGTTTTTACCAGTAGAGACTCAGCTTAACAAATAAATGTGATAAATTATTTATTTTTAAATTATTATTATTCCTTGATAATTTAATCATATTAGCTTAATATTTTGTGAAACAATAACGATGACTATATCAGTCCCAATATCATTGTTTATTCTACATTTTTGTCGTCTGTCTCTTTAAATGCTGGAGCTCGTTAAAGCAGGATGGATTCTGATTGGCTGTCTGTTTTCATCGTCCACCAATCGCTCTGAGCGTGATTCACTGATATCGTTCCTCTGAGGACATAAATCACCAGGGTTACATCAGTCGTGCGGACGCCCCGGCTCGCTCGCGTGTGATTCGCTGATTAACCGCTCAGGTTCACCACCGTAGAGTGGAAGTTTCTGTCATGAGTGAACAAAGAAACCAGATGTTTGTCAGTATATTCGTTCTTAAAGTGACGGTAGCCTAATATTCCTGCT
>NW_026607021.1:375000-392500 GCF_029890125.1 Rhinichthys klamathensis goyatoka
GCGTCAGCCAATCACAGCAGTACTGAAGGATCACCTGACCACAAACAAGCGTCAGCCAATCAGAGCAGTGCTGGGGGATCACCTCGGCACAAACACAAGCGTCAGCCAATCACAGCAGTACTGAAGGATCACCTCGGCACAAACACAAGCGTCAGCCAATCACAGCAGTACTGAAGGATCACCTGACAACAAAAACAAGCGTCAGCCAATCACAGCAGTGCCGAAGGATCACCTGACCACAAACAAGCGTCAGCCAATCAGAGCAGTGCTGGGGGATCACCTCGGCACAAACACAAGCGTCAGCCAATCACAGCAGTACTGAAGGATCACCTGACCACAAACACAAGCGTCAGCCAATCACAGCAGTACTGAAGGATCACCTGACCACAAACAAGCGTCAGCCAATCAGAGCAGTGCTGGGGGATCACCTCGGCACAAACACAAGCGTCAACCAATCACAACACAAGCGTCAGCCAATCACAACACAAGCGTCAGCCAATCACAGCAGTGCTGAGGGATCACCTGACCACAAACACAAGCGTCAGCCAATCACAGCAGTACTGAGGGATCACCTGACCACAAACACAAGCGTCAGCCAATCACACCAGTACTGAGGGATCACCTGACCACAAACACAAGCGTCAGCCAATCACAGCAGTACTGAGGGATCACCTGACCACAAACAAGCGTCAGCCAATCAGAGCAGTGCTGGGGGATCACCTCGGCACAAACACAAGCGTCAGCCAATCACAGCAGTACTGAAGGATCACCTGACCACAAACAAGCGTCAGCCAATCAGAGCAGTGCTGGGGGATCACCTCGGCACAAACACAAGCGTCAGCCAATCACAGCAGTACTGAAGGATCACCTGACCACAAACACAAGCGTCAGCCAATCACAGCAGTACTGAAGGATCACCTGACCACAAACAAGCGTCAGCCAATCAGAGCAGTGCTGGGGGATCACCTCGGCACAAACACAAGCGTCAGCCAATCACAACACAAGCGTCAGCCAATCACAACACAAGCGTCAGCCAATCACAGCAGTGCTGAGGGATCACCTGACCACAAACACAAGCGTCAGCCAATCACACCAGTACTGAGGGATCACCTGACCACAAACAAGCGTCAGCCAATCACAGCAGTACTGAAGGATCACCTGACCACAAACAAGCGTCAGCCAATCAGAGCAGTGCTGGGGGATCACCTCGGCACAAACACAAGCGTCAGCCAATCACAGCAGTACTGAAGGATCACCTGACCACAAACACAAGCGTCAGCCAATCACAGCAGTACTGAAGGATCACCTGACCACAAACAAGCGTCAGCCAATCAGAGCAGTGCTGGGGGATCACCTCGGCACAAACACAAGCGTCAGCCAATCACAACACAAGCGTCAGCCAATCACAACACAAGCGTCAGCCAATCACAGCAGTGCTGAGGGATCACCTGACCACAAACACAAGCGTCAGCCAATCACAGCAGTACTGAGGGATCACCTGACCACAAACACAAGCGTCAGCCAATCACACCAGTACTGAGGGATCACCTGACCACAAACAAGCGTCAGCCAATCACAGCAGTACTGAAGGATCACCTGACCACAAACAAGCGTCAGCCAATCAGAGCAGTGCTGGGGGATCACCTCGGCACAAACACAAGCGTCAGCCAATCACAACACAAGCGTCAGCCAATCACAGCAGTGCAGAGGGATCACCTGACCACAAACACAAGCGTCAGCCAATCACAACACAAGCGTCAGCCATTCACAACACAAGCGTCAGCCAATCACAGCAGTACTGAGGGATCACCTGACCACAAACACAAGCGTCAGCCAATCACAACACAAGCGTCAGCCATTCACAACACAAGCGTCAGCCAATCACAGCAGTGCTGAGGGATCACCTGACCACAAACACAAGCGTCAGCCAATCACAACACAAGCGTCAGCCATTCACAACACAAGCGTCAGCCAATCACAGCAGTGCAGAGGGATCACCTGACCACAAACACAAGCGTCAGCCAATCACAACACAAGCGTCAGCCAATCACAACACAAGCGTCAGCCAATCACAGCAGTACTGAGGGATCACCTGACCACAAACACAAGCGTCAGCCAATCACAACACAAGCGTCAGCCATTCACAACACAAGCGTCAGCCAATCACAGCAGTGCTGAGGGATCACCTGACCACAAACACAAGCGTCAGCCAATCACAGCAGTACTGAGGGATCACCTGACCACAAACACAAGCGTCAGCCAATCACAGCAGTACTGAGGGATCACCTGACCACAAACAAGCGTCAGCCAATCAGAGCAGTGCTGGGGGATCACCTCGGCACAAACACAAGCGTCAGCCAATCACAGCAGTACTGAAGGATCACCTGACCACAAACACAAGCGTCAGCCAATCACAGCAGTACTGAAGGATCACCTGACCACAAACAAGCGTCAGCCAATCAGAGCAGTGCTGGGGGATCACCTCGGCACAAACACAAGCGTCAGCCAATCACAACACAAGCATCAGCCAATCACAGCAGTGCTGAGGGATCACCTGACCACAAACACAAGCGTCAGCCAATCACAGCAGTGCTGAGGGATCACCTGACCACAAACACAAGAGAGCAGCACCCACACCTGTATGATGTCCAGCTCTTTGCTCTTGGCTCGGCTGAAGGCCTCGAGCGTCTGCTTGGAGCTGCTGATGAGTGATGAAGAGGAGGAGGAGGAGGCGGCGGCCGCTGAGGTCATTGGGCCGCAGTCGCTGGAGGAGTCCACCATCATGGGCTCCAGCTCCGCCTCCAGCATGGAGATCTTCAGGATGTCTGAGCCCGAGGGCTTCTCCGGCACCGGCACACTGGAGCTGGACTCGGACTGGAGCTTCACTGCCGCCTCGGCGCTGCTGGACACCGGCGGACCCTGAAGATGCGGAACCGGATGAGGAACCGGATGAGGAACCGGCTGGGGGCTGCCGAACGTGATCCTGGTGACGCTGGCGCCCTGCGTGATGATTGGCTGCTGCACCTGACACACACACACACACACACACACACAGAACCGTCACCAATACAACAGGTTCTACGCTGCGAAAAATGCTTTTCTTACTTAGTATTTTTGTCTTGTTTTCAGTCCAAATATCTACAAATTCTTGAATAAAGATGCATTTACTAGATCAGTAAAATGCCATAAAATAGTATGTTTTGTTTTCTGGGGAAATAAATCAAAATTAAGTGAGTTGTTACTTAAAAAAAGCAAAATTATCCAGAAAAAACTGATAAAAAATAAATAAAACAGAATGATCTCTTTGTTCCGTGAAGTAAATCTGCGATCTGAAAGGGTTGAGCCTGTCTCACACACACACACACACACACACACACACACCTGCGCGCTGCTCTTCCCGGAGCCCACGGGGTGATGCGCCTGCAGCGGCGGCGGCTGGGACAGCTGTGTGTGTGTGTTGGGCCGGTTGTGTGAGGTGGGCGCCTGCTGCAGTCGGGGCAGCTGAGGTGTGTGTGCAGTGAGGGACACCGGTGGAGGGCCAGCAGGGGGCGCTCTCTGGACCACAGCTCTCGCTGGCACAGGCTCCGCCCTCTTCGTCTCCGGCGGGCCAATCACAGGCTTGCTGAGGGGCTGCTGGGACGAGCGGTAGAACAGACCCGTCTGAGGGTCCAACGTGTCTCCCTCGAACTCGCCGTCGTCCACCAGCATCTGCTCCTGCAGCGGCTTCCCCTCCACCTGCACACACACACACACACACACACACACACACATATAAATATATATTGTTATGAAAAATGTGCAAAAATACTATTTCCATTTTTTATATGAAATCTATATTTTCAAAAACACATTTTACTCTAAAACTTCTAGAAAATCAAAGGCATAAATTTAAACAAGTTGAGTTTGATATATCTAAAATAATGAGCGTTCAGTGAGAGTGTGTTCGGCTGCAGTTCCACACACTTCCACTAGAGGAAACTCTCCTTCATTTCCAGTGCGCGTTTCTGACCGCGAGGAGCACAAGTGTGACTGTTGCTTTCAGGACCATTAAACCTGTTCACATCATGGCCATGATTTATGTGTGTGTTCACTAGGGCTGGGGTAAACCATTATTAATTAAACGATTAGTCGGGCGATTATTTTATCCATTAGTCGACTAATCTAACGACTAATTGGGCGATTAATATAACAATTATTTTTCTGCTGCTCGATTAATAAAAAAACATAATTTATCTCAAATAAATAGCCTACGAACTAGTATACTGAATCATGATACTAACAGCTGGCTAACGTCTAATGTTATGTATTTGAACACCGTCATTAGAACTCTATAACCACCAAAACTGTGTTTTGTTTGTATGTTCCGCCATACATTATAGTTATCCACTTTACACGCTTAGAAAAGCGCAACGTTTTATTTTTTGTCACCATTCTTGGTCAAGTTACACTGCTCGTGTAACTGTATTTAAATAGGGAAAACGTGGAGGTGTTTGCGGTTGAGTGCACGCACTGAGACGAGAGAGGTATCTTAGTTAAGGGAATAACATAGTTTAATATGAAAAAAAGGTGGAGTATCCCTTCAACAGCAGCTCAAGGTCATGGGTTTGATGCATAAAGACGTGAAACGCAGTTGTAGTCGCGGTGTAAATGTGATGCAGTGACACATGTGGACTCAGGGCTGTGTGTGTGTGTGTGTGTGTGACCTGTTGTGCGGCGGCTCCACACGCTACAGTGGCGATGCTCTTGGCTGAGCTCGACTGGTTCTGGTTCTGGTTCTGGCTCTGGCTGCTGGACGCAGTGACGTCTCCTCCCACCACAGCTTTACACACTTTACCTGAAACTGCACAGAAACACGTCTTTCAAATCTAATTAAGACTTTTAAAGACTTCTTGCACAAATAAAATGTATACTGCATGTCCATATAGAACATAATAAAATAAATCATGCATTTCAGATTGTTTTGCTTTATTGAACGGCACATAAACTGCAAAACTACAATACGTATACATAATACAAATGAATTAAGATGTCGATCGATACTGGATTTTGCTGATATGATGCTGATAGGAAAGGCAATTAACAGATTATTGTGCATGATACTAGTACATGTGTAAAATCCTGTGAGGATTGATGTTGAATTAAATGCCAGATACAGTTTATCGGGTAATAAAAAATACCAATAATATCCCCCCAATTTTTATTTTATGATTTTGAAAAAATGATTTTATGCATAATGAACCTTTTAATGAAAACCAAGCCTGAAATACAGCGGGACTCTTATTTTGAAATGTGAGATGAGGAAGATAAATCATGCATCTTACGACCTAATCTATGATATATTATAATATAAACATCATAAGGTAAACATGGTCATAATGCATCAACAGCAGATCAAAGCAATCGTTTGGCATAAATGTGCCATATTTATTGATTGTGAACTGATCTAATACTTCTTAAAATGATTATTAAAGTGCCACTATTATGCTGTTTTAAAGGCTCCTAATGTTGTTTTGGCATCTCCATCCAAGCTCAGAAACACTGTAATGTCCTCATGATCTCCACTGCAGCTTCAGCTCTTTCCTCTCAGTGTCTGAAACGCTTCGATTGAGGATTCAGTCTCTCTAAGCTCCGCCTCTCTGAGAGCTGCTCTGCTCTGATTGGTCAGAAAGCAAACGCTCATTATCATATCTGAATCTCAGCTCTTGATCACAGTGATACGAACAGTAATGATGGCGTGGGTTTCACAGTATCAATCTCAGAAAACAGCGTCTTCTCGACACGAACAACACGAGCCGAACTCTTCCAGTCTCAGATACACTACAGTGTTTGAGGGCGGAGCTAAGAGACGCTGCTCAGCCAATCAAGACCAGAGGCGGGGATTATGCTAATTAGTAAAAAACTGGAATTACTGACGACTCCTTTCAGCAGTTTAGAATTGCTTCTTTCTTTTATCTGCACTTTGAAACTTTGCAGACAGCTTTATTACACACTGCATGAGAGGGAATATCTGGAAAAGCATAATAGAGGCACTTTAGGAGTTTTAGCGTACCATTTAAAGTCCCCCTGTGGTGTAAATCCAGCTTTTAATGTTGTTTATGTGTCTATGTGGTGTTTTTAATGTGCTTTAAGACACACCATGTGTAAGTTCATAAGTCGACAGCATTGCTGAGTATTTCCTCCTTAAAACTGCAGTGAACCAAAGACAGTCTCAAAAACACGGCTTGAAATCGCTGGTGTTTCTGACGTCACAAACGACCTTGTAACCAATCAGATCAACGTGTGATCGTCAACCAGTGGATCTCTGAGCTGAGTGAGTGAGTGGAGGCGGGGCTCATCTGCATATTCATAGAACCACGCATACTAAATGAGGCGAGGGTGTCGAGTTACATTCAAGATATTTTAAGGCATAAAGGAAAAATGTAAAAAAAAATATGTCATTTTGGTGAGTTTTAAGGGATACAATTATTGACTACAGGGGGAATTTAAATATATTAAGACTGTTTATGATCTTAAATTTGATTAAACTGAATTTAGGAGGACCCAGAGTTGAGATGTGGGCATTAAATGACTCTGCGTGGAGTTAGTAGTCAGTGCTGATGTACCGATAGGGATGTACTCCGGGATGGTGTCCGCGTCTCCGGTGTTCTGACCCGACGGCTCCGGGGACTGTCTCCGCTCCGAGGACACTGGGATCGGCACTGCCATCTGACTCAGGTCGATCGTGTGCTGTCGAGGCTTAGCGTCGCTCTTCTCCTTCACTGGAACATCACACACAGCAAAATTTATTCAGACACAAGATATCTTTTTTTTTTTTTTTTTACTACTGTGATCAGGACACTATAGTTTATTTATGCAAGAGAGAATAACAAACATATTATACCCAAATATTCTTCATACAGTGACTACCAGTAAAATGTATAAAAATATTTGGGACCAAAAAGTCTTCCTCCACTTTGAGCTGATGATGTTTTCTTCAGTGTGTTTTCTGTAATTGCTAATGCTCTTTTTACACACAGACTGAACAACATGAAGCATTGCTTGGTCACTGGTTGAGCTAAACTGGTATTATCTAATTGTGTAGTTAAATTTAACAGCTGACAGATATTCAACATAATTCATGTGTGAGAGTCTAACAGAAGGACGGACAAAACCAGTCAAATATCCACTGAGTTCTGCTCATATTTTATTACCATTTTCTAAACTATAGCGAATAAACTGTGATAATGTGAGAAATGTTGAAGGTGTCTGGATAATGTTGGTTTGACTGAGAGAAACTGATGCAGGGTCACACGGGTCACACACACACACACACACACACACACACACACACACACACACACACACACACACACACACACACACACACACACACACACACACACACACACACACACACACACACACACACACACACACACACACACACACACACACACACACACACACACACACACACACACACACACACACACACCGCTGGTCTGCTGCAGCTCCAGAAGGGCTTTAATGGTGGAGGTTGCCGACTGGGACTCTCCTGTAACGTCCTGGTAAATGATGGTGGGACTGGCTTCCACGGACACCTCCTGCTCGGCCCAGTCCTGCCCCCTGGAGGCGATCACGTGCACCACCGGCTGAGCGTCTGAGCACAGAGAGCATTCTTACAGATCATGTCTTCTGTGTTACAATAATAATAATAATAATAATAATGCATTTTATTAAAGGCACCTTAAAGTAGCAGGAACAATAACAATATTAAAATAACAGTACATAACAATGGTAATAAAATAAACGATAAATATGGGGAGAGCAACAAACTAAATATATTTATATTTTTTTTTTTAAAAGTACTAGTTATGACGTTAATTCGAGTGAAATGGTGGAAAATGTAGGTTGGGGCTGATATTAAACTTTTAAGGAAGCATATTATGCCCCTTTTCACTAGATGTATTTTAAATCTCTGGTGTCCCCAGAATGTGAATAACATTTCAGCTCAAAATATAGATGTTTTTATAGATATTTAAATTTATTACAGCTTGTAAGATTCACCCCGTTTTGGCTTTGATCAAAATGCAGTTTGTGTGTGTGTCCCTTTAAATGCAAATGAGCTTTAGCTCCGCCTCCGTTCAGAAGAGGGCGGAGCTTCAGAGACTCCGGCAATAACAACACAGGCCGATCTCACTGATCCAGAGTCAGGAGTAACAGCAGCGAGTGCAGCCTTACGGAGAGACTCAGGGAGAGCTTCACTTTTACATGTTTCTGAATGTTAGCGGAGACATTTCTGTAGTTGTTGTGGAGTTACACTGATCATCTCCTCATCATGTTGAACTCTTCCACAAGTGTCCACAGTTCCTGAGGTGTTTATAAGACAGCGCTGACATGTTCTGGTCAATAGTGTTCAGTGTCGTCTGTGCTCGACCACAGAACAGTTTCAGGCTTTGCTGGATCTTCTCCAGTGCGTTAGAACTGGTCTCTGTTGGCGCTCGCCGAACCCAATGTCGCTGGTGTGTGTGAACGTGCAGATTAAGGGCCGGGAATATTATAATAAGATCCTCTTCATACGTATAAATATATATATATATATATATATATATATATATATATATATATAAAATTCCTAAAAAAGTGTGTCGGGGCTTGATGACTATGGGGAAATGTGGGCCAGAGAGTTGACAACCACTGGTATAAAGCTATTCAAAACATCGTTCAATGTAAATTGTGAAAATTGTAGTTATTAATCGTGAATTATGATGTTGGTCAGATGGTGCGTCCCTACCGTGCGCGCTGTCGGACTCGCTGAGCGCGGTGGAGTCGTCTCGGAGCGTCTCCTGAGTGGATCCGGAGGGGTCAGCGCTGCGAGAGACTTGCTGAAGCGTCTCGCTGACCAGCTGACGGGCCTGCTCGCTCACCACCGCCTGGAACGCCATGGGCTTGGGCTTGATCAGGACCTGCACACACACACACACACACACACACACCGTATTTAAGATGTGAAGCGTATAGATCCATCAATAGAGGGAATGCACCATTGACTGTAAAGACGGCCCTTCACTCTCTTCCATTGGTGAACAGTGAAGCCGCCAAAGTCCTAACATGGCGCTGTCTTCTTGTGCAGATTCGGGACCTGATTCTGCGCTCTAGTGTGTGTATGAGTGTGTGTGAGTCACGTTATCAAGCTCCCACCCTCACTCTCGCAGAAACGGTTACTGCAAAGTGTACTGTGTGAAATAAACAGTTATGGACATGTAGAAATGAAAGTTGAAGCTCCAATCAGCTCACGGAAATCCCCCAAAAGTCCATTAGTCCCTCAGTGACTCCGTTTAGAGGAGCTGTCAATCACAGCTGTCAATCATGACGTCACATTCACGTTCTTATGGCATCAAATAACGAACTAAGACCAGACTTATTTAAAAAAACGAACACTTAAGGCCCTTTCACACCGGACGCGTAACGAAAAAGCGAAATGGAAAAGCGAATAGTTCGCGTCAAAACCATTCACATCAGCCGCGACGCGAATTTGCGACGTTCAGAGCTTCAACATTCCAAAACTTCCGCACCGACAGCTGAGAAAACACGGACACTTCATCATCATCATCATCATCATCATCATCATCATCCAGTGAAGACGAGCTTTTCGTTTTCTTTAAAAGACAGAAAAGAAGGTTTTGTGTGTGCACCCAATCTTAAAGAACAGAGTCTGAAGGGGAATGTGCTAATCTTGTAAAGTAGCTAAAACTTTGCCACAAAGAACCGGCCAAAGTACGGATTATGCATTAAACATTTGAATTGTTTATTAATAAACTAGTGTTTTCTGTCAGTTTTCCGTATGAGACGCACTCCAGTTCACGCGCCGGCGCCTCCGTGTCCTAATTATATTGTCTACTATATTTGCTTCTTATTCCTATTAATCCAGGCAATTTGTTGATGAAACATTGATTCAAATTAAGATACAATTTATACCAAACGAAATTCACTTTAAAGAAAGGCTTTCTACAAAACAAAACTTAATAAGTGGCCAAAATTATGTCTGACCCATTCCAAATGTTTTCGATATAGCCTATCATGCGGTTCCCTTTTCATATAGCTATCAACATAGATGAAATAAAAAAAAATAGCATTATATTATTTAAACGTAGGATGAAACGTTTGTTTGAGTTTTTTAACTAATAGGCCTATTTAAGCGTCACCGCTCTGCTTTATTTACGCACATGCTCTGCTGTGTGGCCTATACATGCATGCAAAAATAATATGAAACAACCATGAATGTTGAAAATATTCTAAATCAATTATTTCCCTCCTAGTCAAAAATATTATAAATCATCAGCAAGCACTTCATCAACTTGCCGGAGACACCAACTATCCCAGCTATTTTATCCCATGCCTCGTTCTTTTGCTGGTAAGAAACACCGTCATGTCATAAACGATAGGGTATGCGTGCGTTGAGATGCGGAATAGGCAATATAAAAATGCTGTCATTATAAAAGGTTTCTAGTTTCAATGTATTGCTTGTTTTTAGTTTATATTTCATGTTGTGACACTTCTCTTCTCTCGCACATAATGCTGCTACGTCAGAGCGGCCAAAGCGTCAACAAGCTTCGCCTTTGTTTCCTTCTATGTGATTGGCTGAAGCCTTTTCTGTCGCCGCAAAAGTAAAAGAAAAATCGACATCGAAGCGAAAAAAATAAAAGTCGTTTTTTCGCCGCAGCACATTCGCGTTCGGTGTGGAAGCACTCGTTACACAAACAGCTGATCAAAAAATAAGACTATCGTGCGAATTATTCGTGCGTCCAGTGTGAAAGGACCTTAAGACTTACATCAGCGTGATAAAACTAACTAAAATGACATAAAACATCTTTGGAAAAAGTGTATTTGAAGTGTAATTTGATTGTTTAGTTTCCATCGCGTCCCATTAGCCTTCATGGTTTATGAGCTGTACTGGGACCAGCCACTGGGGGCGATCGAGACTCTGTGGCCGTTATTTGTGTGCATTTTTAGAAGTTATGCACATCTTGCTGCTTCCATCCAATGTTTTTATGCAATATCCCATAATTCAGATTAACAGGTGTATGAAACACAGCTGGAGAATCAGCGCGCGTGTTTGACTCTGCAGAACAGCGACTCTCGGTGTGTGTGAATGTTGTGCTTGGACACTGGGCTCTGACACTGAATGGTTGCACTGGTTCACGAGTGTCCACTTCTGCTTCTTCAGGCGCTGGGTCTGACGGAGATGGATAAAGCTGTGCTGGTGTATGGGTACGCCACCGCCCTGCTGGAGATCGGACAGCCAGAGGTAATGCAACACGGTTCGGGTTAGGAACGCTCACACTGACCAGCCGACCGGCTTTAGCTCGCGCACACACACGTGCAGGAGACGCGACCGCATCACAGCCTGTGGGAGACGCTGAAGAAGTCATGTGACTCGCCTTCCCCTCCACACCTGACTGAAGTTAACCTGCGGCGTCTCCTGATCGAACTCTCCCTCAACACTCATCTTTCATCACCAAAATTACATTTAAACGTTTTTTTTCTTGAAAGAAAAACAACTTGATGCCTTAAAGGAGTCGTTCACTTTCAAATAAAAATGTGCTGATGATTTACTCTCCCGCACGTCATCCAAGATGTTCATGTGTTTCTTTCTTCAGTGGAAAAGAAATGAAGGTTTTTGAGGAACACACTCCAGGATGTTTCTCCATATAGTGACTTCAATGGTCCAACGGGTCGAAGGTCCAGATGTGAGTTTCAGTGCAGCTTCAAAGTCTCGACACGATCCAGCCGAGGAATAAGAGTCTGATCTAGACAAACCAGCCGACATTTATAACACAATACACATTTATATACTTTTAACCACTAATGCTGGTCTTGCTCGAGCTGTGATGCGACACACGTTACGTCATCAGGGTGAAAGGTCACGCGTGACATCGTTAAACATCCAGGATATGCGCACACACACACACACACACGTAAAGACCATTTTAAACAATAAACTGACACAAATATATATAAACATGTCATTCAACAAACAATAACTTTGAACGGTCCTCCTACTCCAAGCTTGTAAACACTGGGACAGCTCTTACGCCTATGTCCCGCTTGACCTTTCACCCTGATGACGTAATGTGTGTCGCATCACAGCTCGAGCAAGACCAGCATTAGTGGTTAAAAGTATATAAATGTGTATTTTGTTATAAATGTCCGCTGGTTTGTCTAGATCAGACTCTTATTCCTCGGCTGGATCGTGTCGAGACTTTGAAGCTGCACTGAAACTCACATCTGGACCTTCGACCCGTTGGACCCCATTGAAGTCACTATATGGAGAAACCCTGGAGTGTGTTCCTCAAAAACCTTCTTTTCTTTTCCACTGAAGAAAGAAACACATGAACATCTTGGATGACGTGCGGGAGAGTAAATCATCAGGACATTTATATTTGAAAGTGAACGACTTCTTGAATGTAACTCGACACCCTTGCCTGATTTAGTATTCCCAGTTCTATGAATATGCAAATGAGCCCCGCCTCTATCACAGCACAGCCCCGCCTCTGACCTGTGTCTTGCCCTGCTGTCCGTACACGATCTTGGTGGGGATGATCTTGGTGGCGGTGGAGGGCGTGACCCCAGCGCTGAGGCTCTTGGGCTGCGTCACGATCATCTTAGTGATGGGTCTGGATGCGGTGATGATGGCGGGCTTGGACCCGGGCATCGCCTGCAGGCTCTTCTCTCCCTGAAACACACACACACACACACCCTGGTCAGCGCCGCAGCACCGCCCGCACGCGTCATGTGACGGTCACGTGACCTCACCCCAGCGTTCAGCAGCGTCGTGACCACGTTCTTCCCCGGCAGGCCCTGGATGGTGGTTCCCTTGCCCGAGGTCTTCTGCACCACGATCACGTTGGGCTTCGACGTCATGGGGATGGTGGTGATCTTCGTGGTGCTTCCTGTCAATGCAGAACGCCACAACCACACGTGACTACAGTGGCGTGATAAACTCGGAAATAAATGGATTTCGCCTTGAATAATTAGAATATGGTGCAAAAGTTCATTTATTTCAGTAATTCAACTTAAAAGGTGAAACTAATATATTATATAGACTCATTACATGCAAAGTGAGATATTTCAAGCCTTTATTTGTTAAAATTGTGAAGATTATGAATTACAGGTTATGAAAACACCAAATTCAAAATTAGAATATTGTGAAAAGGTTTTCATAAGCTGTAAGCCATAATCATCACAATTTTAACAAATAAAGGCTTGAAATATCTCACTTTGCATGTAATGAGTCTATATAATATATTAGTTTCACCTTTTAAGTTGAATTACTGAAATAAATGAACTTTTGCACCATATTCTAATTTTTCGGTTTTCACCTGTACAATGAAATTAGCTAATTAACCCTTGCGCAACCTTATTGAATTTGTCTTTTTCAGTTCAGTTTTCATGATAATGTTGCCTGTGTTATGGCCAACTGCATGTACTTTGGCACAGGTGTGTATTTTATTGTAATCTTACAGCCCCCCCCCCAGGAACCCCCGCTGGGACGGCCTGTCACCTGACACCATGCTGCTGGTGATGATCTTGCCCCCCAGCGTGGCGAGGGACTTGGGCACGACGGTGATGATGCTGCCGCTGGTGGTCTTGACGTACGTGGCTCCGGCGGGGGACGACACTCGAGTGCCGAGCGCAGGGCTGACCGACGGACGAGTGTAAGTGGCCTGAGTGCCTGCGAAACAGAGCATTTCAAACTTCTTTAAGAGCAACCCTTTAAAAATATATTTTTTATTGACACAACCCATATATATAGACCTACATCCATTTACCTGTGGGGTTGGACACCAGTTTGGTGGTCATGATGGCCCCGTTGCTGCTGACCACCATGATGGGGGCGGAGCTACTGCTGGGCAGGGCGGCACCCGAGGGCTTGGGCAAGATCTTACTGGGCTGCATCTGCTGCGTGATGATCTTCACACCTGCACACACACACACACGCACACACACGCAATCACGCACACACACACACGCACACACACACACGCACACACACACACACACACACACACACACACACACACACACACACACACACACACACACACACACACACACACACAGACACGCACACACACACACACAATCACGCACACACAGACACACACACACACGCACACACAGGCACACAGACACGCACACACAGACACACACACACACACACAGACACAAGTCAAGTCAGCTTCACTTATACAGCGCTTTTATACTTTTTACAGAGTGTGTCAGAGCAGCTTTACAGAGATAACAGGAGAATAATGCAACAGTGTGTTTCCAGAAGAGAATAGCGTCACAGTCCAGCTTAAGCCAGTTCAGTGATGCTTCATTTCTGTTGTAAAAAAGTTATTAATTTAGTTCATTTATATATATATATATATAGTGGCTCTGGAGTAAACCGTGATGTCATCGTCCAGCTCAGTTCAGTTCTCATATAATGCTGTCAATGCAGGAGATCAATAATATTGCTGAATATTAAACTAAATGTTAAATTTAATGTCCCCAACTAAACAAGCCAAAGGAGAAAAAGGCGCCACAGCATAAAAAATATTTAACAAATAAATTAAAAAAAAGCTTTTAAGAAAAATAAAATAACTATTTTATTTAAAAGTACAACTGTACTGTATTACAAAAAATGTTAAAAATTAAAATAATTTCTCCGGGCTTTTGTGTGTCCGTGTGCCTGCGGATCAGAGCGCTCGTGTGTAAATGACAGTGCTGCGACTCACTCTGAAACACACTTTTAATTCAGTGACAGGTCATTAAGGTCACACCGAGTCCGTCAAAAAATAAATACAACCTCACGCTGTGTGCATCACGTCCACACACTGCCTCCGTAACCTTCGGACGTCGTAAAAAAATTCAGATCGGGTTCGATTTTCTGCGTTTTTCGCATCCTAGCAAGCATTTCGAGAGGAGTTTTGACCAATCAGAGCACCAAGATGACGAATACGAGAAACGCATACGATACTTCCGGACTCAGTGTGAGTACGAGCATCAAGTACAATATAATATTGTATTATATGTATTGTCTTTGAGTATCAAGGCCCTGTACGGTTTGCTAACGGCAGTGAGCCGGGGTGTGTGTGTGTGCTCACCGGACTCCTGCTTGATCTGTATGGTGGGTTTGGCCCCGGGGCCCGAGGCCTGAGGAGACGCCAGCGCCTGCAGGGCTTTGGGAGACACACACTGCACCGTCTGCTGGGCCTTGGGGATCTGCAGGATCTGAGACGAGGAGCCAATCAGAGCCTTCGGGGACGGCAGACGCGTGGAGGACATCTTCAGTGCCGTGGAGGACCCGCCTGAACACACACACACACACACACACTCACACGTGAAAAACCAACACACAAAGTGAAAAACCAACACACACACACACACACACACACACACACATAGTGCTGGGCGGTATACCGGTTCATACCGAATACCAGTGTTTATTTTTGTTATGGTATGAATTTTTTATATCACAATACCCGTGTGTGTGTGGCTTTAACAGCGCTGGGAACACAACACTGTGTGAGAGGGTCTGGTGACACTCAGATGTGTGTGTTACTGAGCCTGACGTGAACATGGACAGGTTACACCCAGTGTTGCCAGATTGGGACGGTGATTTCCAGCCCAAAAGCTCACCAAAACCCGCCCAATACAAGAAAAAAACGCCCAAAATTTTACTGCCAAAATAATGTGATATAATTTCATTACCATGTCATTTAAGGTTGATAAGCACAATTTGTATCTACTTAAAACAAAATAACGATGATAAAATAAAATAAAAAATAAATAAATTTTCCAGCAAAACAGATCAAAACAGGGCAATAATTAAGGAGAATTAGCCAATATGACTAAAATGTCCAGGTGGACACTGTCAAAACGGCAATCAAGAAATGAACCGATGACTTTAACCCTCGGAAGTACACATTGCAGAACATAACGCAGAATTTAGCGGTCAAAACGGATTCATCGTTGATTCAAACCTTTTTCAGCAGCCGTCAGGGACAAGTAGAGTGCAGTCTGGATGGTGTAAAGTTGCAGATGTTTGGTTAGGCTAGTGTGCACATATGACATGGACAGGAATCGTCCCATATTTTATTTCAATTCAAGTCATTCAACTGTGCTCTCCTCTCAGAGTTATATTCACCATAGAGTGATCTCCTTCCACGTGTGCGTTTTTTAGAGTTGCTCACTACTGTACACTCTTTTGTATAGTAGGCTATTTCACTTTGCCTTAGCGATCACTTGAATATAACGCTACAGCTACAACTTCTCGCGCTCAATCGCGTCTGCCTGCGGATCGCTGATTGGCTAAAAGTGCGTGCTCGTCGGTGATGTCAACACTAACGCCAGCTGACTCTGCATGAGCGTGTGTGTACAGTAATGTCATGATGACTGATTTTATGGACTACATGCACTTTAGTTTCGTTTTTTTAACCAATAAGACTTTAAAATGTAGATGTTTGAAAACCGCCGAAATGATCCCAAACCAGCCCAAATTTTGACCACCCGCCCAAACCCTTTTTTACCCGCACAATCAAATTCGAACCCGCCCAATCTGGCAACACTGATTACACTATAACTGATATCTGTCAAGTTATATCAGTGTTTCCCATACACCACTGATACTGCCAGCAGCGTTTATGAGCCGTTACCGGGGAAACCGCTTTGTGTTCAGCCGTTACCGGGGAAACCATTTTGTGTTCAGCTGTTACCGGGGAAACCGCTTTGTGTTCAGCTGGTACCGGGGAAACCGCTGTCTCTGCCGCTCCTACAGCGCCTCCTGCTGGTGCTCGTTATAAACACTGCAGACCTGTATTAAAGGAACACTACACTTTTTTGGGAAATAGGCTCATTTTCCAACAGTTTTACAGTTTTTGACTCCATTCAGCCGATCTCCGGGTCTGGCGGTAGCACTTTTAGCATAGCTCAGATCATTAAATCCGATTAGACCGTTAGCATCTCTCACAAAAATGACCAAAGAGTTTCGATATTTTTCCTATTTAGAACTCTCTTCTGTAGTTACATCGTGAGCTAAGACCGACGGAGAAGGAAGAGTTGAGGTTTTCTAGGTATGGCTGGAACTATACTCTCATTCCTGCGTAATAATCCAGGAGCTCCGCTGCCGTAGCACGGGTGCAGCCGGCGCAGTGATATCACGCAGCGCCTGAAAGTAGTCCCCGATATATACCTTCCAACGTGACCGGCACTGAGTTTCAGGCGCTGCGTGATATCACTGCCCAGTCATGCTTCAAAAAATAAGTAAAACGCGTCCGTGAAATCGGTATTATTTTGAAAAATACAGTGATACAGTACATTTTTGGTCATACCGCCCAGCACTACACACACACACGTGAAACACACACACACACTGACCCTGTGCGATGGTGGACATCACCACTGAGGGGCTGGAGGACACCACGGTCGTCACGGCGACAGCGCTAGGCCCCGGGGCCGCGCAGGAGCCGGCGGA
>NW_026607021.1:397500-482500 GCF_029890125.1 Rhinichthys klamathensis goyatoka
ACACACACACACACACGCCAGCGTTCAGTGCGAGACTCACCCAGTTTGCGCAGAATCCGTTTGCACTCATCTCTGCTGAGGTCGAGCAGCGTGGGCCAAACCACCGGCATGCTGCCCGCCAACGGCTTATCCTGCTGAATCATCCACTGCGCACACACACACACACACACACACACACGTTTAACACCACAGAACTTGCCTATGGTTGGCTGAATAAATCAGACGTACAGTAGTGCTTCGCACAGAATCAAACGGTGATATGAAGCATTGTGTTTTGCAAAAAGGAATTGTTTTTTTATTTATTTGATTTTTTTTTTTTTAAGTGTGTTCTGGGGACATTTCTGGGGGAAAAAACAAACAAAAACATTTCATTGGGCCCTAATATTGTAAAAAAAAAAAAATTAGGACTTATAATTTAAAAGAGGGTTTTAAAGTTTTATGAATTCAATTGATTAGACATGCTTTCTGACTATTAACAATTAAAATGGAATCTAGAAAAATTAAAACGGAGAAGAAGAAATTTTTTGGGAAAAAATTATACATATTTCATTGGGCCCTAAAATGTCTTTTGGGTGAAACTTTTAATAAATCGTTGTTAAACTGTAAAAGTGTAATGATTCAATTAGAAAGACATGCTTTTTGATTTTAAACATTTAATTAAAGCATTAAATCAGAGTTCAGGAATATTTAAATAGAAAAAACAAAAGGGGAATGTGTGATATATATATTCAACATTATGTGAAAATAAAACAATTTAGGGAAAACATTTAACAGAATTTAGGATAAAAAAAAACATAATTTAGGGAAAACATTTAACAGAATTTAGGATAAAAAAAAAACATAATTTAGGGAAAACATTTAACAGAATTTAGGATAAAAAAAAACATAATTTAGGGAAAACATTTAACAGAATTTGGGATAAAATAAAACAGAATTTAGGGAAAACATTTAACAGAATTTGGGATAAAATAAAACAGAATTTAGGGAAAACATTTAACAGAATTTAGGATAAAAAAAACATAATTTAGGGAAAACATTTAACAGAATTTAGGATAAAAAAACATAATTTAGGGAAAACATTTAACAGAATTTGGGATAAAATAAAACAGAATTTAGGGAAAACATTTAACAGAATTTAGGATAAAAAAAAAACAGAATTTAGGGAAAACATTTAACAGAATTTGGGATAAAATAAAACAGAATTTAGGGAAATAAAACTGAATTTGGAGGGGAAAATAAAAACAGAATTTGGGGGGAAATGAAAGTGATTTCTCGGCCCTGTATGACACGAGAACAGCAAACGCCGCTGGATAAAGGCTCACTCACCTCTGACACACTGCACTCTCTCTGGGTCTCTACGAGCTGACGATCTTCACCATATCCTTCAGGAATACACATCATCATCATCATCATCATCACAGACCCATGAGCACAACATGGCTGTCACTCCCTGCACTTGTATTGTTCTTATTGCACATTTCTGCTTCTTATTCATCCGCTGTATTGACTCTATTGTCTCTTACTGTAAATGTGTATTATTGTTATTGTCTAATTTTAGTACTCTTTTATATTTTTTAGTTTCTTATGCCCTTCTACCCTGTCTTTCTCAAGAGGAATGGATAATGGACAAAATAATAATTTCATTGTACTAAAGTACAGAGTACAATAAAGATCTTAATGGGTCAGATCGTAAAAACACAATTTTCTTGTTCTTTTGAAATAAATAAACACCGAAATTTTCAAAACTACTATAAAAGACCCAAAAAAACACGTATTTGACGTCATGCGTGTGTATATAAACGTATACCCCGCCCACATCCCCACATCAAAGCCAGTTCGGCCGCTCGCCCCGCCCACTCATTAAGAAAACATGAGTTTCAAGTGTTGTGATTCGCGTCAGATCATTCTGACAGCTTACATTAAACACATCAGCTGAGATCATCGTGTTTATTCTGATCTGATCTAAATGAGAGAGTTGAATATCATCTGATCTGAGATCAGTGTTTATTCTGACAAGATGGAATCGAACCAATAATATAATCGCGATAAACGTTTAGTTTGATCACGTCAATCCGGGGTTTTTCAGTAGAAAGCAGGATAACATACATGTTTATCATAAAACAGAATTTTTCATAAACACTAACGGTTCTGAGATGGTGTTTTTCTGTCATTGTCAGTGTGATGTGTGCAGAGTTAGCTTTAGCCGTTAGCCTCTCTGGAGTTTCTCGCATCACACACATAAACACAGCAGTGACCCTCTGCTTGCACAGCTCAATCGAGTGTGTGTGCCAAACCACAGCTGATCATCAGCACACACACTAGTGTGTCATTTCTAATGTTAGCCGTGTGTTTATATCTGCACTTACCTTCAGTTCTGCACAGTCCTTCAGCTCCGCCATGTTTATCCGACGCCAAAACACTGGGGCTGCCCGCGGGAAAGCCCAAACAACCGCAAGAATATACAACACATACAGCTAACCTAAACAACCGAACGCGGTCTGTGCATAATGAGAGTTGCTAATAATTTTTTTCTCGCGAATTTTATTAAATGTCAGTCACCACAAAATACACATTTGGAGGCGAACAGGCACTATGTTGGGCAGCAATCAGAAGATGCCATTGTTGACATTCTTTTGTGCGCTGGAGAGACGCGCGTTCATGTGCACTAGCGCGCGCGTAATTGTTTTGTTGTATTTCGTCACATAATATTTATAGGTAAATATGTATAATATCGTTTAGTTTTTGGCGATGTGAGTGCCAATAAAACACATTAAAACTGAAAAATTCCCAGTAACAAAAACAAATGTCTTTATTTACACTAAATACACATATGGTTTGATGCGAATATTATTAGGCCTACACATCAGCACAAATTATACTCCAGCCCAATGTATTGAATTTAAACAGAACCTTTTCATTTGTTTCAGATTTCAATAACACGACAATCACATCTCAAACACAGATGATCACCTGAGAACTAAATCACAACCTTCACCACAACGAGTTCAAGAAGTGTCAAAATATCATCATCTGAGGACATGAATATGAATACTATTCTTAGATCGCTTTAAAATGTCAAAAACTGTCAAGATATTTAAACACAGGAGAGTGGCTGAGATGACAAAAACACACACAAAGCTTAAATTATCATATACGATCACATGAAGATTATAACAGGATTAAACATGTACCATAAGCACAATAACACAAAACAAGTGGATTTCCACAGATGTGCATAATTCTTCCCAGATCACCAACACTCCCCTTATTCCTCTATGAGAATCACCTGAAATCATATTATATTTCTGATTTGAATTAAGACCTTAGAGTTTTATTTGATTATAAACTTGTTTCTGCCACAGAGTACAAAAACAAAAAAGGAAACCGTCACCTTTTCCTCGCAATTCTAAGAAAAAAAAAGTCTAAATTGTGAACTCAACTTTACAAAAAATTAAGTCAGAATTTAGATATAAACTCCAAATTGGGATAAATAAAGTTTTGAAAAACTCGTAATTATGAAAGTCAGAATTTTGTGAAATAAACTCAAAACTGCGAGAAATAAAGTCAGAATTGCGAGAAAATCTCGTAATTACAAAAAATATGAATTGGGAACTAAATTTTACGAAAAATTAAGTCAGAGGTTAGATATAAACTCGTAACTACGAAAAAAGTCGGAATTGCGAGAAAAAGTCAGAATTGTGAGATAAAAACTCGCAATTGAGAAAAAGTGTGAATTTTGAGATAGAAACTCAAAACTGTGAGAAATAAAGTCAGAATTGTGAGAAAAACTCGTAATTTCGAAAAGTTAGAATTGCGAGATATAATGTCTGAATTGTGAGAAAATCTCGTAATTACGAAAAATATCAATTGCGAAAAACTCAAAATTCCCTTTTTCTTATTTTGTTATTCCGTGTTGGAAACAAGCTTCTGTAGATTGTAACTGAAAGATTAGTCAGGTGAGTCGCTCACGGTTTGATTGACAGGCGTCAGCTATAATCGCTATAATCAGCGACACCTCTAAACACTCAGCGGGACGAACCGCTGGGCCTGACCGGCTCCGATCTCGGCCACGTACAGGTCAGAACTCTTCAGGTCCAGGTCCACCAGGTGTGGTTTCACATCTTCAGCCAGCTCAATGGTGCTGATCACCTGACACTGGCCGATGATGCCGATGGGCGGAGCCTCCAGCAGAGCGATCTGATTGGTGTTTAACTGGGCCACCACTATGTACTTCTGGTCGGGAGTGAATCTGCGGGTCATACACACAGAACATCTACATCTTCAACCCTTTAAATACACAGAAACACAAATACCGTCGTCCGACAATTCAAAAGGCAATTATATATTGTCATCAATAAAGACCGGATTTAATTGTGTGCTGCACTGTAAAGTATTATTTGGAAAATATTTTAAGTTATTACACACTATAGTACTGTGCTGTTAAATGTATTATTTATGTAAATACATTTTTATTGTTTATTTATTTTTATGTAGTTTTATTATTTTTAAAAGATTTTAACTTTTTATTGTTTTTTTATATATTTAAACATTTTGTTGTTTACTTATTTAAAAAAAAAAAATTATTGTTTAAAATTTTATTTTCATGTAATTTTTTTAAATAATTATTTATTTAAACACATTTTTCATTATATACTTCTTTATTTTAATGTAACTTTCATATTTATTATTTATTTCAAACACATTTGTATCGTTTAATTACTGATCTAATCTATATTAATCTAATTTTTATTTTAATATTTTTTTATTTAAATTAACTGTAAATGTATTTATGTAAGTATTAGCATTAATGTTTTTATTGATTGTATGATGTGTGTCACCTGACGGAGTACGGCGCGTCGTCTTTAAAGCAGCTTCCCCACGACCCGAGCCAGTCGCCCGTCACCGAGTTAAACACCTGGATACGCTTGTTCCCCCGGTCTGCGACCCACACCTGAACACACACACACACACACACACACACACACACACACACACACACACACACACACACACACACACACACACACACACACACACACACACACACACACACACACACACACACACACACACACACACACACACACACACACACACACACACAGACCCTTAGATCTGAAGACTGAAGGAGAGACCGGAAATCTTTTGATTGCAAGATAAACATTTGCAGAAGGTTTTCAGTAAGAGCAGAACATGAACTAAAGCTCCCGGTGAAACAGGAACACACACAGGAACACACACATGAACACACACACACACATGAACACACACATGAACACACACATGAACACACACATGAACACACACACACACATGAACACACACATGAACACACACAGGAACACACACATGAACACACACACACACATGAACACACCCTCTGATGAACACACCCTCTGAAGAACACACACAGGAACACACACATGAACACACCCTCTGAAGAACACACACAGGAACACACACATGAACACACCCTCTGAAGAACACACACAGGAACACACACATGAACACACACACACACACACATGAACACACACATGAACACACACCCTCTGATAGCCGTCGACCGCCACACTGTGAGGGATGTATAACTGAGCCAGTCCTGGACCTCTCTCTCCGTGCATCCAGAGAACCTGCAGATCTGACACACACACACACACACACACACACACACACACACACACACACACACACACACACACACACACACACACACACACACACGTCTATATTACTAACACAGGGGACTATCGCTCTGCCCAAGAGGGGACTAGTGTTTCGGGTCATTTTGAAGAAACAAAAATGACATACAAAATTTTATTTTAAGGTCCTTTTTCATAATATAACTTAAAATATGGATTTTTTTTATTTAAAAAAAAAAACATGCCAAGAGGGATCTGCAAGCCCCTTTCATGAGACTGTGTTGACAGGGGAGTGGACTCCTATAGCCTGCAATGGAACTCTGTGTGTGTGTGTGTGTGTGTGTGTGTGTGTGTGTGTGTGTGTGTGTGTGCGTGCGTGCGTGAACAGTGAAGTGAACGTCCTGGTTGTGTATGCAACGAAATTTTAACATTTAGTGGCCATTTGGCTGATGGTCGAAAAAGTAAATTTCAAACCCTGAAAGAAAGTCATTAAAAATATTTTTAATATGAAAACAGAATAAAATATATAAAATAAAAATAGACAGAAATATAGAGTGCAGTTGCCCCAAATTCAATAAAAGGAATTAAAATTCCACAAAGAAATTAATTTAATGCTGTATAGTATATTGGCAACACTTTAAGTTAAAATACACAGACACGTGGAACAATAACACACATGATCCTTTATTGTTAAAGAGAACATCACAAAAGCAAACGTTAAGAACAAACCTTACAGTGAAGTAGGAGACATCTCGTGTTCAGCACTTACACTTTTATAATGAACAACATTTACTTACTCAAAGATTCAGAAGTCTTCAACGAGGAAGGAGGAGCAGATGTCATTTTAAGGAATTTTTTTTCATTTTTTTTTTTATTGACACAACAATCAACCCACATATTCACATAACAACACGACAGCACAACATGTGTACAGACATACATTGTGCTTTTTCATCGTATAAAGAAAAGAAAAAGGAAAAAAAAAAAAATATATATACAGTTAGGTCCATATATATTTGGACACAGGCACAATTTTTCTTTTTTTCAGGTATTTACCAACACATATTCAAGCTATAGTTATTTAACCCCTTAACTGTCACCTGCCCGTATACGGGCAAACTAAATTTACTTCACTATATTACTATTAAATCCTAATCTAGTCATGACAAATTATATATCGTTGGAAAGGTCTAAGACTCCTAAATAGATATTTTAGCGCTGTTTTTTTCTTACAAATTGTGAATGAACAGTAATATATGAATTTATGACAAGAGTGCGCCTCAAAAAATCGACGTCATTACAGGAGTTTCTGACCTTTGTCACAAAAAGTCGACGCACACACTTTTAATAATTGAAACTTTGGTTTTTAGTGCTAAAAGTTCATAATAAAACATAATCTAGTATTTGTCAATAAAAAAAGATAAAATTATATTTTAAAAAGTAAAGTAAGAAGTCCTCTAAAAAGTATAGTATGTATTATATATATATATATAATTTTTTATTATTATTATATCACATATTTTAGTAGTTATCATAAATTAGGTATCATTTGAAAGCTTACGAACTCAGAATTCATCCTGTGAAAACCGTTTTGAAATTGGACGTTGCGTTACCATAGAAACGGTATTTTTTATTAGGCCCCTCCCCTTTTGGGCATCATCTTTCATAATTTATTATCAAAACCTTTTCTAATCTTGACAAAACACATATTGTCAGAAAGGTCTGAGTCTCAAGGTTCCATATTTAGTGACAGAAGTGATATTTGGATAGAAATTTATTAATTTGTTATGGCAGAATGCATACAATTAAATTCAATGGAATTCAATGGCACCCGGTGGCTATTTTTGGCACTACGCCTAAACAAAATCTCATGGGAACTTCAATTTTTGTGATATCAACTTTAAATTTGGAACACAACTTGGGTAGATATATAGCTTTCATTTTATAGTAATTTTATAGTAAAAAATATTTTGTAAAATATTTATTTTATATTAAAAAAAATATATTAATAAACTATATTTGATTTACTGTAAATTATAACTTTCATAACTTTTTCATACTTTAATTTTTTGAAGTGCATTCACTTTAGTAATAATCTGCTGATTGTTTTCTTTAAAACAAGACCAAACTTAGGTCTATATTCCAAAGCATTCTTGAATTTCAACCATTTAAGTTTGTATAGTGCATTTTAATGTAAATTATCAAAAGGGGGGGTGACAGGTAAAGGGTTAATGGATATGGGCTGAAAGTGCACACTCTCAGGTTTAAATTGAGGGTATTTACATCCAAATTGGAGGAAGGGTTTAGGAATTACAGCTCTTGAGAGAGCCACCACCCCCCCCCCCCCCCTTTTAAGGGACCAAAAGTAATTGGACAATTGAATCAAAAGCGATTTCATGAACAGGTGTGGGCTATTCCTTTGTTATTTCTTCATCAATTAAACAGGTAAAAGGTCTGGAGTTGATTCTAAGTGTGGTATTTGCATTTGGAGTATATTGCTGTGAACATACATCATGCGTTCAAAGGAACTCTCCATGCAAGTAAAACAGGCCATCATTAGGCTTCAAAAACAAAATAAATCCATCCGAGAGATAGCAGGAATATTAGGAGTGGCCAAATCAACAGTTTGGTACATTCTGAGAAAAAAAGAATCCACTGGTGAGCTCAGCAACATAAAAAGGCCTGGACGTCCACGGAAAACAACAAGTCAAGTCAAGTCATCTTCATTTATATAGCGCTTTTAACAATGGAGATTGTTTCAAAGCAGCTTTACAGAGATAAACATACAATTTACGGTAACAGAGATTGTTTTGGCTTTATAGCGATTTTGAATAATGTTATTTCCGGCTAAAGTTAGTTTTGATTGATTCACTTCCCGCAAAATTATCATTTGTTATTACATTAGGGGCCACTAAGACGACGGCGTTCTCTCTAAACAGAGTTTAAACGCGAACCTGTGACCTGATGGCGTTCACATGCGCAATAAAAATTGATTCTATAGTTATATTCGTTTGAATATGTGTGCGCAGGTTTGTAATTTCCCTACAAACCATGCCTAAACAAACTACTTGTCTTGCCTATAAATTTGATACCGAATTTTATTTTATCACTTTATTTTAACAGTGGTTGATGATCGCAGGATCCTCTCCATGGTAAAGAAAAACCCATTCACAACATCTAGCCAAGTGAAGGACACTCTCCAGGAGGTAGGCGTGTCCTTGTCAAAGTCTACAATCAAGAGAAGACTTCACGAGAGCAAATACAGAGGGTTCACCACAAGGTGCAAACCATTCATAAGCATCAAGAATAGAAAGGCCAGATTAGACTTTGCCAAAAAGCATCTAAAAAAGCCTGATCAGTTCTGGAAAAGCATTCTTTGGACGGATGAAACTAAGATCAACCTGTACCAAAATGACGGGAAGAAAAAAGTATGGAGAAAGCTTGGAACAGCTCATGATCCAAAGAATACAACATCTTCTGTAAAACATGGTGGAGGCAGTGTGATGGCATGGGCATGCATGGCTTCCAGTGGCACTGGATCACTGGTGTTTATTGATGATGTGACAGAAGACAGAAGCAGCCGGATGAATTCTGAAGTGTATAGGAATATACTGTCCGCCCAGATTAAGCCAAATGCAGCAAAGTTGGTTGGACGGCGCTTCACGGTACAGATGACAATGATCCAAAACACACTGCAAAAGCAACCCAGGAGTTTTTTAAGGAAAAGAAGTGGAATATTCTGCAATGGCCGAGTCAATCACCTGATCTCAACCCGATTGAGCATTCATTTCACTTGCTGAAGGTAAAACTAAAGGCAGAAAGACCTACAAACAAACAACAGCTGAAGACAGCTGCAGTTAAGGCCTGGCAAAGCATCACAAAGCAGGAAACCCAGTCTTTGGTGATGTCTATGAGTTCCAGACTTCAAGCAGTCATTGCCTGCAAAGGATTCTCAACAAAATATTAAAAATGAACATTTTATTTATGATTATATTAATTTGTCCAATTACATTTGAGCCCCTGAAAATGGGGGTACTGTGTATAAAAATGGTTGCAGTTCCTAAAATGTTTACTTGATATTTTTGTTCAACCCCTTGAATTAAAGCTGAAAGTCTGCACTTCAAATTCATCTTGATTGTTTCATTTTAATTTTATTCTGGTGGCATACAGAACCAAAAGTATGAAAATTGTGCTTGTGTCCAAATATATATGGACCTAACTGTATGATAAAGAGAAAGAATAACATCAGTAGATCATAGGCAAAACCTGACGACAGCATCAATTCATCCAGTTACAGTTATAATTGTTTTTGGAGATATGTGATAAAGGCCCGGAGCCCCTTAAGTTAAGTCTTATTTTTTCCAAACTCAGGAATTGTAACACATCTCTGGCCCACTGTTTAAAACAAGGGGGGAAGGATTGCTTCCAATTTATCAAAATTAAGTGCCTTGCCAGCAAAGAAGTAAAGGCTATACAGTCCGATTCACTTTTTGAAAAAGTGTTTTTTTCACACACAATACCAAAGATGGCAGTTATAGGATTTGCACAAACATCTTTACTGAATATTCTAGAATAAGATACAAAAATCTGCGCCCAAAAAACAGACAGTCTAGGACATAACCAGAACATATGAGCTAAGGTAGCAGGGGACTGCTTACATCTTGCACAGGTAGGGTCAACAGAGGAATACATCCTTGCCAGCTTGGCCTTGGATAAATTAAGTCTATGGACCACTTTGAATTGAATAAGGCTGTGTCTAGCACAGATAGAAGAGCCGTGGATTCTATATATAGCCTCATTCCATTCCTCATCTGTCAGACAAATATTGAGGTCCAGTTGCCAGGAATGTCTTTGTGCATTAACAGAAGTGGATAATGATGATATAAGTTTTATATATAAGCTAGAAATAGTGCCTTTTTGCTCTGGGTCATCAGGATAGAGTGTGTCAATAGGATTTGGATCGGGAAGGGAAGGAAAAGATATAAAATTCTTGCGTGTGAAGTCGTGTGCCTGTAGATATAAAAAAAAAAAGGGTTTTGGGTAATTTAAAACGAGATTCTAATTGCACAAAAGATGAGAAGGAACCCTCAGTGAAAAGATCTTTGAATGTTAAAGTAACAATATGTAGTTTTTCAACCTTCATAATATATTTCCAAGACCCTTGTGATGGTACATCATCGACTTAAAATAAGTTAAATGACACGTCTGCCATAGCCTGACGTGGTCTGTATCGCTTTTACTGCCACTATGTAACTTCGGGTTTCGGGTAGGAACCCGTGCACAAAAAGAACTACAAAATTCGACTGCTTTACGGCATATGTCACTTCCCCCACCACTTCCTCAAATTGTCTGTGGCCATTGCAGACATCCCAAGTCTCCCGGGAGTCTCCTGCGTCTCCCTGATGCCCGTGTGCGACAGTAGGCTGCGAAAGGCTAAATTATTTACGACAGCGGTAATGGCCAATTCCGCTTGCAACCTGTAGGGCGACCGCAGAGGAATAGTTACTTGGTGTTGCTTTAAGATTCCTTTTTCTTGCCATAGCAAGAATGCCTGGTCATTTAGAGGTTGAATGAATCGATGGTTTCTGGCAACTGGGGCACAAATTGAACCTCTCTGCCATCCAAAAAATTTACGAATTTGGGCCCAAATCTGGACGGAGTTCCAAACCATAGGGTGCAACAAGCGAGAATCTAGACCAAGTGGTAAGGGTGAAAAGAGGAGGGCTGGAAGTGAGGAAGGAAGGCAGGCTGAAGATTCTATCCGGGCCCAGTCTGGTAAGGGGTTTATGGGATGTGAACCTTGCCAGTAAGTCAGAGCTCTTAGGTTACAAGCCCAATAATATAGTTGAAAATTTGGGAGAGCCATCCCCCCCTGCTCCTTAGGGTTTTGCAGAAAACACAAACGTATTCTAGGAGGTTTCTTGTTCCAAAGAAAACAAGAGATTATCTTATTTAAATGAGTAAAAAAAGATTTCTTAATATAAATAGGAATAGTTTGGAACAAATATAAGAATTTAGGGAGTGTGTTCATTTTAATTGCGTTGATCCTACCAATCAGAGAGATGGGAAGCTTAGACCATTTCTCAAGGGATATCCTAGTTAGTTCCAAGAGGGGAGTAAAGTTGAGCCTAAACAGCTCAGAAATATTCCTCGAAACAACCACACCTAAATATGTAAATTTATCAGGAGCTACTGTAAATGGATAAGCAGAAAAAGTTTTTTTTTTCGCTGCACAATTTATAGGGAATAGTTCACTCTTAGAAAGATTGAGTTTATACCCCAAAATACAACTGAAACGCTCAAGTGCCATCATAACATGAGGGAGAGAATTATGTGGATCTGCAATAAATAGTAGGCAAGGCAAGGCAAGTTTATTTATATAGCACATTTCATACACAATGGTAATTCAAAGTGCTTTACAGAAATTAAAATAATCAAAACAAATAAGAATAATTAAAACAGTTTAGAATAAAAAATAAAATAAAGTACAGTACAAACAGTCGGACGAACAGTGGCACAGTGCTCATTCAGTAAATGCATAGCTAAACAGATGTGTTTTGAGTCTGGATTTGAATGTGACTACTGTAGGAGCACATCTGATCTCTTCTGGAAGCTGGTCCAGCATAATAGCTAAAAGCAGACTCTCCATGCTTAGAGTGAACCCTTGGTATTTCTAGCTGATGTGATCCTAATGATCTGAGTGATCTGTTGGGTTTATATTCAGTGAGCATATCTGCAATATATTGAGGTCCTAGCCCATTAAATGATTTATATACCAGTAATAATACTTTAAAATCAATCCTAAATGTAACTGGGAGCCAGTGTAAAGACCTGAGGACTGGTGTGATATGTTCATATGTTCTGGTTCTGCTCAGCGTTCTGTATGAGCTGCAACTGTCTTATGGTCTTTTTAGGAAGGCCAGTGAGGAGTCCATTAAAGTAATCCACCCTGCTGGTGATAAAAGCATGCACAAGTTTCTCTAAGTCTTGATTGGAAACAAAGCATCTAATTCTTGCAATATTTTTCAGATGATAGTATGCTGATTTAGTTATTGCTTTGACATGACTACTGAAACTAAGGTCTGACTCTAGAGACACACCAAGATTCCTGACTTGATTTTTAGTTGTTAGACCCCTAGCGTCAAGGTATGCATTCACCTTGAGAACTTCATCTTTGTTTCCAAACGCAATGACTTCAGTTTTGTCTTTGTGTAACTGAAGAAAGTTTTGGCACATCCAACTGTTTACTTCATCAATGCATTGGCACAGGGAGTCAATGGGGCTGTAGTCGTCAGGCGATAGGGCTATGTAAAGTATGCGGTTCGTTTTGGGGAATATGTATTCAATAATTAATCATTAATAATTAATAATTATTCATGTAATAATGAATAATTATACTGTTATCATAGCGGGGACCCGACACATATCACTGAGAGCTGGTATCAGTTGTTTTTGGTTCACCTCGAGCAGATGGAGGGTGTGAGCCCTGGCGGTGTGGCAGAGGCTGAAGAGCTCTCACAGGAGGAGGAGGAGGGGGAGGAGCTGGGCCCGCAGGCTTTGGTGGTTGTGGGGCCTGCCGTTTTTTGGTTGACATCTGGGGGCTTGCAGCAAAAGAGTGGGATAGTTTGGTTCCAGCATACACCAGTTTTTCCATTTTCTCTGAGAAGCACAGAAGTGGAGATGCTGGAGAGAGGGATAACGTGTCTGGGGAGAGGGGCTGTTGCTCTGGTGTTATCGGAGACTGTAATATGCTGTCCTGGTTACCCTCACTGTTTTCCAGAAAGTCGTCCTTGGGAGCTGAATCTTGGAGCAGTTCTAATATGTCCCGGTCTGTCTGTGGTGAGCTCTGTGGGCAGGGCTCTGCTGAGATTGTGTCCGTGAGCAGAAGTTGTTGTGGCTGCATGGTGTTATCCTTGTCCTTGTGTGATATGTCAACCGCATGTCCATTCAGGTGCTGAAGTGAAGTCCTGTGGTCATTCATACTGTGTCCAGGTGTGTGTGTGCCATTTAGGTTGAGTGGATTGGCACACACTGCAGAAGGATGATTGAGGGAGAAGTAGATATTGTCCTTTAGCACTCTTGAACCAAGTTTGTTTGGGTGGAGCCCATCCTGTTGAAACAAGTCAAGTCAAGTCAAATATATTTATATAGCGCTTTTCACAATACAGATTGTATCAAAGCTGCTTCACAGTATCAATCAAAACAACTTAACAGTGTTTGTTTATTACTGGAAAAAGACATCCAAGTTTGGTAGAGCTGATCAGTGGTATGATGGGTCATTTAATTTGAATATCCCCAGTTGCCTCTGACTCCAGAAAAGATTGAAGTTGTCAATGAAGTTCACTCCTTTTATATTGCAGGTTTTTTGCAGCCATGTGTTGAGCCCAAGCAACCGTGAAAACCTGTTTGTTCCTCTTGCTGGGAGTGGTCCACTGATGAATGTCTGAACTTTCAGTCTTTTAAGTGTTTCAAAAAGTTCATTGAAATCCTTCTTAAGGAGTTCTGACTGCTCTTTATGAATATCATTTTTCCCCACATGAATGATGAGTCGATTTGCAGTCTTATGTTTCATCAGAATGTTCTGAAGTTTCCTATTTACATCAGAAGTCGTTGCTTGTGGAAGGCAGCACGTAGTTGTATCCCTGCTAATAATGTTTCTGATTATGGAGTCACCCACTATCAGAGTCCTGGGCTCGGCTGCGCTCTGAGCTGAGTGCCGCTGTCTGCTCGACCTTGAGCGCCAGTTAGCAGTGTTAGCTACTGGCTGATTCAGTCTGTGTTCGATCACATTCATCACATTCAGGGATTCCTCATTCATTAATACTTTAAATCTGTTCTCAAGATGTATAGGCAGTGGTAGGAGACCAGTGTTTGCAATCCTTGTCAGAGCCGTATCTGGGGTAGAGGACGCTACTGCAGCAATATGTCATGCTCGTGACAAATTGATGTCTCGAGTGCCTTTGGGTCTCGCTCCCTGTTTTGTGCCATCGATTTGTAAGTCGATCGGCTTGTTTCTCTACACTCAGTATGGCCTGTCGTGGAGCACTAGATTCATGGGACTCACCGGCTGTATGCTGAGGGCGTCCATGATGAAGCTCTGTTGTGTGTTCCGTCTGGTTTGGTGGTCCCACAAGTAACTTTGTTTCAAGAACTGCAATCCTTTGTGAAAGTCTCTGGCAGTTAGTGCAGCAAGTAGATTCCAGAAGAGGCATTTTCTCTTATCCTTTTGCAGTTGTGTTTTCCCTTCCCCGGAATGTAAGCTTTCAGTGGGAGGCTGGTCGGAGAATAGAATTCTGCTTTTTTTTGTAGTAATCAAGCGTTTGAGCACTGTGCTGATTTGCTGAAGTTAAAATTAGGTAATAAAAGGAGATCAAATATAAAAATATAAAAGCGATAGTGCGATAAAAAATATAAAAGCGATAGAGCAAAGCGCGGAGCAGTAAGCAAGAGCGTCCGAACAGTAGCTGAGCAGGAAGTAAGTTCCAGATAAGTTCCAGATAAGTCCAGGTAAGTTCTAGTAGCAGATCATCTGCATATAGCGATAATTTGTGCTCACTGCCCCCCCTGTATATACCCTGAATAACTGAAGTTGACCTTAGCAAGATGGCTAAGGGTTCAATTGCCACTGCAAATAATAAGGGGGACAGAGGGCAAGCCTGTCTAGTTCCAGGGGTAGGCAAGTTCGGTCCTAAAGAGCTGCTGTCCTGCAGAATTAATGCCGCGTTCCAGGCAACCTGTAACCCGTGTTTTTCCAACCTTATACCCGTGAAAGTGCACTGGAACGGCAGTCAAACCCGTGACTTCCCACCCGTGAACTCGTACTAGATCGATGTACTCCCAGTTACGAGTTCTGACGTCACATAGCCCGCAAAACCATACAAAACAACAATGGCAGCCCCTACGGATGCAGTGTTTCTGCAGGCGGTACACAGTGAGAATACACTTTAGGACAATATAACGTTGCAGTCAAATTAATAATAATATAATAATAATGATAATAATACACACAAGATTATGTATTACAATGTTATGTGTCTGAAACAATAAGTATGTATATACACACACGATTATGTATTACAATGTTATGTGTCTGAAAAAATAAGTATGTATATTGCGCTCAGGTAGTTTGGCGTGACTGGCCTGGAATGCTACAAAGTCGTGAGTCGTGGTTTGAAGTCGTGATTTACGTGCTCAAAAACCTGCCTGGAACGCAGCATTAGTTCCAACCCTAATCAAACACACCTGAACAAGCTAATCAATGTCTTCAGGATTACGAAGGCTATAGGCAGGAGAGGTTTTTTTCAGTGTTGGAGCCAAACTCTGCAGGACAGCGGCTCTCTAGGACCGAACTTGCCTACCCCTGCCCTATACAATGGAAAATATTGTGAGCAATTATTATTTGTAATAACGGAAGAAAAGGGAGAAGCATACAAAAGTTGTATCCAGGACAAAAAATTTGGACCCACACCAAATCTCTCTAGACAGCTGAAAAGACAGCTCCACTCCACTCTATCAAATGCTTTTTCAGCATCTAAAGATATTAAAATTTCAGGTATATGCTTATTTGAGTCAGGAGAATAAATAATATCTAGTACTCTGCGTATATTAAAGAAAGAAAAGCGTTTTTTAATGAAGCCAGTCTGATCAGGAGCCACGATAGTAGGGAGAATGTTCTCCAGTCTTAGGGCTAGAATCTTTGCCAATATTTTACAGTCCACATTGAGCAGAGATATAGGCCTAAATGAGCTACAGCTCAGAGGGTCTTTTCCTTTCTTAGGTAAAACCAAAATTGTCGCTTGATAAAACGTTTGCGGGAGACGGCCTATAGAGAATGATTCCTCAAATACAGCAAGTAAGCAGGGGCATTAGTTTCCCTTTAAATGTTTAAAAAAATTCTACCGTGAAGCCATCTGGCACTGGAGCTTTTGAATTTTGCATGTTTGAGAGAGCTACATTAAGTTCTTCTAAATTTGGAATTTTCTCCAAATCTGCATTATCGTTAGAGGAAATTTGTGGCATTCTAATGGAATTAAAAAAAGAATTAAGTTCAGAAGGGTTATAATCAATTTCGGATGAATATAGGGCTGTATTGTTCAAAGGCCAAATTGATTTCTAATTCAACCTTTGTGATCCTGCCATCATCTCTGCGAATAGATGTTATAACGTTTGTAGTTGAATATTGCCTTATTTGTTGTGCAAGACTTTTCCCAGAGTGTTCATATAATTTAGAGTGAGATTGAAGCAGAAGTCTCTCTGCCTGTTCAGATGTTATTAGATCAATCTCTGTCTGTAGCTTTGTTCTTTCCTTTAAAACTGCGGGTAGGGGATTGATTGCAAATTTCAAGTCCAATTGTTTAATCTGATTGATGAGGTCGTTTAATTGCTGGCTTCTTTTTTTCCTCTCCCATGATGAAAAAGAGATTATTTCCCCCCTAATATAGGCTTTTAAAGACTCCCAAAGTGAGGCTTTGCTGATATATGGGGTATCATTGATGGATAAGAAAAGGTCAATTCTATTATTAATAAAATCTACAAAAGATGAATCAGAAAGAATTCAATTATTAAAGCGCAATGTCTTCCGAATTGGCGATTTGGGAAAAGCTAATTTTAAAACCACTGGGCTGTGATCCGAGATTACAATAGTGTAACGTGGTGCGGTTGAAGCAGAGATGAAGCAGGATCCAAATGCAACACACGCTTTATTTAACAGACTATTTAAACTAAACTTGGATACAGGACTCAGGAACAGGATACGAGAACAAGAACAACCAACATCACCGTTAACAGTCTAACATTAAACAAGAACTCACAAAGACAAGGCTGAAACACAGGGCTTAAATAATCAGGGAGAAACGAGCTAGACAAGATAACAAGGGGGCGTGAGAAATAAGAAACACCTGGGATAATTAATAGACAAGACAGGGAACCATAGAACATGACAGGACACACAACCCACATCGTGACAAATAGATTCATATTTACAGTCAGTTATGGCGGCCATACACTGTGCGATTTTCGTCCGATTTTGAGCCGAATTCTGACTTGTGCGACTCTTTTTCGGGTCGGACCGATTTTCAGCTTTGTCGTGCAGTGTTCGTGCAGTGTACAGGGAGAAACGAGAGGCGAATAACCTCTCCCGATCGACAATCGGATGGTCGGATGAATTTCTGGCATGTGTGACTGTGTGTGTTTGTGTGGATGGAATCACACTGAGAGCAGGTGGATGGTCACTCAAGAATTCACTTTACTGGGCCTGGGACAGACAGAACTGAGACAAACAACCAAAAACTGGTTAGTGGGCAGTGCATTCATGCATCAATGTTGCTCATAGATCAGCAGCGAGAGATATGAGACTCTGCTCGATATACATTTTTACAAAGTGATCGTGAACATAATAGTGGAATAAAACTCAAATTAAAACATACATTAAGAAAATACAACTCAATGTCTCTGTTTTCATTTCTCATCAATTTACAAATGCAGAAAGACAATAAATTTAAGCAACCATCATTTTCATAGTTAAATGAAACACTGAAAATGAGCACAGACCCTAAATGGCGCAGTTACACAGATCAGCACGTGCGAGCACGTGTGCCGACACGTGAGTTAGGGCTAACAGTCAATTTAGCTAACATAACTCTACACAGAACATGACAAATTCGAATATAAAAACATACCTGAGACAAACAACCAAAAACTGGTTAGTGGGCAGTGCATTCACGCATCAATGTTGCTCATAGATCTTAAATGAAATCAACAGAGATTCGGAGTTCACAAGCAAGTTAACATACACACACTAATCACATTTCATCATCGCAAATAACATATTTGACTCGACTGACAGTCAAATGAAGTAAACTTGTGTGTAATATAAAAGTCCAACCTTGCACTTGAAAACTATCTAAACTCTGCTGGTGGTGACGTAGCTCCGCCCACAATGTCACGCACACAAATGCAAGTGACGCAACAGCCAATGGCAAGTTTGCCCATTTAAAGCATGAATTTATAAACATTATTTTAAACTCCGTTACACATGTCAGAAATTTTGGGCGCTTCTCGTGACTATATCGCACAGTTGAAGCAAAGCTACGAACCGATTGCCCGAAACTCAGTGTTTTTTCCCTCACTGCGCCTGCGCGAAAACAGAAGTTTAACCATTTCATCTGCAGCAAAAATAAAATTAAAATAAAAACGAAAAGAGGGAGATCTTTATGTTATGTAGTTCAAACTAGCTACAAATTACTGTTGCTTACCTCCAGTTCGTGTTGCAAAATGGATTAACCATAGCCTATTACACGTCTTCCAAGCCACCTGCAATGTAACGTTACGCCTCTTTTATTAATTTGTTAAACAATGTTTTTGAAATAAACCTGTTTTTAATTTTCATTGATGATTAATTATTGCAATGTTCGGACATATTATAGACTGTTAATAGTTAATTATTTTTATATGCCTATAATTCATTGTAATCGACCTAAATGTTTTAGACAATTTTCAATGAGGAGGAGTAAGCTTCTATGTAATATTTTATTATCCTCACAGCACGTTGGTTATGTGCTGTGAAATTATTGCGTGGCAAATTCATTATAATAGCGGATCAATTTAATAATAAAATTAGCCTCCCCTAATAATGATAATAGCCTACAATAATACTACTAATAATTTAATGCATAAATTGGAAATGCTAAATCATCTTGATATTGATAGCTGATGCTTGTTTTGACAATATCTCTGGATACATGATATCGTCTATAGGCGCAATCCAGGGGTTTATCGCAGATATTTCACACGTATACAGGTGCTGGTCAACGAATTAGAATTATTTTAAATAGTGCAATCATGAAATTCTTTGAATGCATTTTTTGTGCAGAAAGCAAATCAGGTGTTCACCGCACCTGTCCTACTCTTAGACTAATCACAGAACTCGTTATCTGGAAAAAAATTTGCTCAGCTGAGCTTTCCAAAAGGCCCATTTAGGCCATTTAACTGTGACACTGTTGTTTTATTGAATTAGAATAATGGTGAAAGCGTTTCATTGAATTAGAATAAATGCTCAAATTTTTGTTTTCTGTGAAGAGTGTTCACTGTGCAGTATAAAGTCAGGGTTGAGTAGAATTTCTAAGTTGTAAAATCAATCATGGGTAAGCAGCGCGACCTCTCAACCGGAATAGTGGCTCAAATTCAAGCCCTTCGCCAACAAGGCTTGACCCAAACTAAAATTGCTGAGCAGCTCGGCATCAGCCAGTCTTCCGTCTGCAAAGCTCTCAAGAAAAACTGCAGCAAGCGCACCAACTGTTCCGGCGTCCGAAAAACTTCTGCGACAACAAGCAGCTGAGAAAGATCGCAGTCAGCAACCGGTTCAAGTCCACTTCCGAGCTCACCGACTTGTGGAACAAGCAGACCGGCGCTGACGTCTCCAGATCAACCACTTACCGTCGTCTGCGCGAACTTGGCTTCAAATCTCGCGTTCCAGCAGTAAAACCGATGCTGAACAAGAAACAAATGGTGAAACGGCTGAAGTGGGCCAAAGAACACGGCGAGTGGACTGCTGAAGACTGGCAGAAAGTGGTCTTCAGTGACGAATCACGCTTCTGCATCTCCTTCGGTGACCAAGGTCCTCGTGTCTGGCGTCGTGGTGGCGAAACCTACAACCACGAGTGCGTGAAAAGATCCGTCAAGTTTCCCCAGAGCGTTATGGTCTGGGGATGCATGTCCGCTCGAGGTGTAGGGAAACTCTGCTTCCTCAAGAAGACTGTCAATGCTGCCGTATATCAAGATGTTCTGGAAACGTTCCTGATTCCGACTGTTGAGGAACAGTTCGGCGAAGAAGACTTCATATTTCAACAGGATCTTGCACCGGCTCATGCGGCAAAGTCGACCAAAGATTGGTTCACTAAAAAACAGCTTGAAGTTTTGGCATGGCCGGCCAACTCGCCTGACCTCAATGTCATTGAAAGCCTTTGGGCCATCGTCAAGCGGAAAATTCGCGACAGAAAGCCTACTACGCTGGACCAACTGAAGCAGAACATCGCCACTGCCTGGGAAGCTGTGAGTGCGGAAACTTGCGACAAGCTGGTCAAATCGATGCCGCGGAGACTTCAGGCAGTCATACAAGCCAAAGGGGCAGCCACAAAATACTGAGAAAGTGATGATTGTAATTATAATAAAAATTATTGCAATTCAATGAAACGCTTTCACCATTATTCTAATTCAATAAAACAACAGTGTCACAGTTAAATGGCCTAAATGGGCCTTTTGGAAAGCTCAGCTGAGCAAATTTTTTTCCAGATAACGAGTTCTGTGATTAGTCTAACGAGTAGGACAGGTGCGGTGAACACCTGATTTGCTTTCTGCACAAAAAATGCATTCAAAGAATTTCATGATTGCACTATTTAAAATAATTCTAATTCGTTGACCAGCACCTGTAGTGTGAGCAGTGAAGTTGCAGCTCGATGATCGGACCGTATAGTGTGAGCACATAAATCCTGAACTTTGCCTTTACATCGCATGCGATTTGATCGTTCAGTGTGAGTAGGTACCATGCTGAAATTGCACAGACATCGCACAGTGTATGCCCGCCTTTAGAGAAGTTAAGAGTTTGTCGTCTATTAAAAAGTAGTCGATTCGTGAATATGAACGATGCACTGGGGGAAAAAAAGAGAACTGTCTAATATTTGGATATAAAAAACAGCAGGGATCTGAGAATTTGTATGTCTCGAAAAAAGTATTAATAAACATAGCAGATTTGGATAATTTGTAGGGCGTTTTTGAAGGCCGATCCATTGTGGGGTGTAGCACACAGTTAAAGTCTCCTCCTAGGATTAGTTTATGTGTGGTCAAATTGGGGAGATTGGTTAAAATAGATTTTATAAATGATACATCGTCCCAGTTGGGGGCATAAATAGTTGCTAATATCAGAGGAACATTATATAATGTACCAGTTATTATAACAAATCTACCTCCTCTATCAGTTTGAACATTACTCACGCAGAACGGGGTGTTCTTATTAATAACAATCGCAGTCCCCCGTGATTTTGACTGGAAATCAGAGTGATAAATTTGCCCCACCCAAGATTTTTTAAGTTTATAGTGATCAGTTGATATTAAGTGTTATGAGGGTGACGGATGAACCCAAGCGCAGACAGTATGCAATCACACAAAGTTTATTGTAGACAGAAAACAAAACCCACGAGGGGGTAAAACAAGGGCAAATCTGATGAGGGAAGACTAAACTAGACTAACACTTGACAAACTAGACTATAAACTAACAACAGAAACAGGACCAGTAATTCACCAGACCAAACTGTCACAAGGTACTCACAGTAAGTTAACACGCAGGAAAGAATCACAATGAACCAACACCGGACAGCAAACACAAGGGGATGATATAGGGAGACACTAATTACAAGAACAGGTGAAGCTGACTAGACAATGACAAGACGAGGATAACAAGGGGGCGGGGTAACGTAACGAGACAACAAGCACATGGCCCAAACAAAAGGCCATGTGCTTGCACACAAAACATGGGTCTGTCATGATCCTGCCTCAAGACTAGAGAAAATCAAGGACACGAGGGCAGAATCATGACAGAACCCCCACCTTGAGGAGCGTCTGGAAGCCGCTCCTTAGCGGCTTCCAGACGCTGTTCCGGCAGACCTGGAAAGGGGACATCAAGCACGGGACAAGACAGACTGAGACAGACACAAACCAACAAAACATGACAAATAACAGTTACGGCAAACATAAAAACACAACAACAGGGTTAGGATGAAACATCAAAAATAATAAACAAGGAAGAGGAGGCGGAGGAAACACAGAGTTCATAGGAGGTGATCCAGGGTGGGTAGGTGGGACGGTGGTCTTGGGTCTACGGGATGTGGGCTTAGGACGAGGGATCCTAACGGGTTTGGGTGGTGTAGTGTGGGAAGTGGGAGAAACAGTCCGGGGTTTAGTCATGACAGGGGTGACCGGGGAAACATACAGTGGTCAGGTGACAGTGGGGACCTCTGCAGGCGGCAGCGGAGTGAAGACAAGGGGTGAGGCAGGTGGTAAGGGATCGGGAAAAGGCGCTGCGGCTGACTGTAAAGCTGGGACAGGATCCGCGTTCTCAAAAACAGAACCTTCGCTCTCCGAAGCAGACTCGGAACCAGCACCCTCCTTTGCCGACTCAGAAACAAAGTTCTCTGCAGTAGTCATGGAGACAGCCTTCTCAGCAGCAGGCTTTGAAACAGCGCTCTCTGCGGCAGACTTGGAAACAGCGCTCTCTGCGGCAGACTTGGAAACAGCGCTCTCTGCGGCAGACCTGGAAACTGCGCTCTCTGCGGCAGACCTGGAAACTGCGCTCTCTGCGGCAGACCTGGAAACTGCGCTCTCTGCGGCAGACCTGTAAACTGCGCTCTCTGCGGCAGACTTGGAAACTGCGCTCTCTGCGGCAGACCTGGAAACTGCGCTCTCTGCGGCAGACCTGGAAACTGCGCTCTCTGCGGCAGACCTGGAAACTGCGCTCTCTGCGGCAGACCTGGAAACTGCGCTCTCTGCGGCAGACCTGGAAACTGCGCTCTCTGCGGCAGACCTGGAAACTGCGCTCTCTGCGGCAGACCTGGAAACTGCGCTCTCTGCGGCAGACCTGGAAACTGCGCTCTCTGCGGCAGACCTGGAAACTGCGCTCTCTGCGGCAGACCTGGAAACTGCGCTCTCTGCGGCAGACCTGGAAACTGCGCTCTCTGCGGCAGACCTGGAAACTGCGCTCTCTGCGGCAGACCTGGAAACTGCGCTCTCTGCGGCAGACCTGGAAACTGCGCTCTCTGCGGCAGACCTGGAAACTGCGCTCTCTGCGGCAGACCTGGAAACTGCGCTCTCTGCGGCAGACCTGGAAACTGCGCTCTCTGCGGCAGACCTGGAAACTGCGCTCTCTGCGGCAGACCTGGAAACTGCGCTCTCTGCGGCAGACCTGGAGACCTGGAAACTGCGCTCTCTGCGGCAGACCTGGAAACTGCGCTCTCTGCGGCAGACCTGGAAACTGCGCTCTCTGCGGCAGACCTGGAAACTGCGCTCTCTGCGGCAGACCTGGAAACAGCACTCTCCTCAGCTGTGGGCACAGGACTTGAGGACATGACAGGAAT
This sequence comes from Rhinichthys klamathensis goyatoka, assembly GCF_029890125.1. Taxonomy (NCBI): domain Eukaryota; kingdom Metazoa; phylum Chordata; class Actinopteri; order Cypriniformes; family Leuciscidae; genus Rhinichthys; species Rhinichthys klamathensis. The sequence continues at coordinate 421,265 of NW_026607021.1, forward strand.
TTCAAGGATTTTCATGAGACAAGACAGATAGTCAGACATAGTTTTGGCAGCAACGACGACAGGCATCTCTTGACGAGCTGATACAGACCGGAGGAGTGCTTCTGCAGCTGCGTCGGCCGCAGCTTTCTCTGAAGCGGACTCAGAGACAGCACTAACGGCAGCAGACTCGGGAACAGCCTTCACTGCTGCAGGCTCAGGAACAGTCCTCTCAGCAGCTTCAGGAACAACTCTCTCCAACGCAGACTGGGGACTTGAGCTCTCTGCAGCGGATTCAGGAACAGCCTTTCCAGCTGCAGAGTCCAGGACCACGCTTACAGCAGCAGGCTCAGGCACAGCGCTCTCAGTTACTGCGGCGGGTTTGAGATCCATCGCGGGCTCAGGAGGGGATAGAGACGGAGAACCAGAGGGTCCCTTCCTCCTCTTCTTCTTCCTGGGTCGTGGTGCAGATGCCGTTGGTGGACTGGTGAGTGGTTGGGGAACCATGGCGGGATCTGTGTCTGGAATATCAGTCTCTAGGAGGGCTGATTCCGTCACGGAGGACTCTGATGTTGACTCCCAAGATGTCCGTCTCCCTCGCTTGCTGAGTAGACCTTCGGGTCCGGATGGCGTCTCGGGAGTGGAAGTGGGACCAGCTTGATTCCCCTGGGAAACAACACCTAGGACACGACCCTCCGGAATTATTGGTAGGCAGGCAGCAGGCGAAGACCACGAGGACGCCGTCTCTGACTCCTCCCAGGAGAAACGATCATAAAGCTGAGCGCAGTTCGACAGGATCCACTCACCCTCAGGCGTGTATGGAAGGTTTACGCTCCTCCTATTGAGGGGAGTTGATAACCAACATTGATCAGAGGAACCCGGAGGTCACTTGGCAGGAAAGCACACACTGTCTGCTGGGTTCGGTCTTGGTCGGTTCATTCTGTTATGAGGGTGACGGATGAACCCAAGCGCAGACAGTATGCAATCACACAGTTTATTGTAGACAGAAAACAGGGAAAACAAAACCTACGAGGGGGTAAAACAAGGGCAAATCTGATGAGGGAAGACTAAACTAGACTAACACTTGACAAACTAGACTATAAACTAACAACAGAAACAGGACCAGTAATTCACCAGACCAAACTGTCACAAGGTACTCACAGTAAGTTAACACTCAGGAAAGAATCACAATGAACCAACACCGGACAGCAAACACAAGGGGATGATATAGGGAGACACTAATTACAAGAACAGGTGAAGCTGACTAGACAATGACAAGACGAGGATAACAAGGGGGCGGGGTAACGTAACGAGACAACAAGCACATGGCCCAAACAAAAGGCCATGTGCTTGCACACAAAACATGGGTCTGTCATGATCCTGCCTCAAGACTAGAGAAAATCAAGGACACGAGGGCAGAATCATGACATTAAGTGGGTTTCTTGGAGAAATGCTATATTTGCCTCCAGCCTCTTTAAATGGGTAAGGATCTTATTGCGCTTTATAGAATGGTTAACCCCCTTTACATTCCAACTCACAAAGTTCACTGTAAGTGATTTGCTATGTCCCAGGTTTTGCAGCATTTAATGAGCAAAAAAACTGATGTGTCAACCTTTTTCTGAAATTCACCTATCAACTGAACACGATAGCACATGTATACATGAACAAATTTGAATGACAAACAAACACTTTGACCCCCCCCCCCCCCACACACACACACACAACCTACAGCTTCCCGACTGAGAAGCAAGAGAACATCCCACATGTAATTAACCTTCAATGTTCCCAAACGCATTGGACTTCTAAACGCTCAACGTCCAAAATAACATTTAACGCAATTGTTTTTTTTGTCTTTTTGAAAAGAGATTCATAAGACATTCTAGGCTTTAACCATGTGTCCCCACTGTCGAGATGGAGAGAAAAAAAATATATATATTATTTTTTAAACCGGAAACAGGACTAAAATATTTCAGATGCTAGACATTCAAAGCAGCAGATTATTTAATGTCTTAAACGTGTAACATGCAGGAGAGCATCATGACATCATCACTGTGCAGCAAAACACAGATCAGATACACATGTGGATCACAAGATGAGAGTAAATACGTCAAAATATTACAATGGAAGTTTTATCAACACTTTTTATTTTATTTTTTACTTAAAGTTACTATATGTTATAATTATTATGTTTTTATTATTTTTGGCCATTTTTAGGCCTTTATTGACAGGACAGCTGAAGACATGAAGGGAGAGAGAGGGGGGAATGACATGCAGCAAAGGGTCGAAGGTCGGGGTCAAACCCAGGCCCGGTGGATCCAAGAGTACACCTCTACATCTGATCTACATCTGATCTACATCTGATCTACATATCACCTCTACATCTGATCTACATCTGATCTACATCTGATCTACATATCACCTCTACATCTGATCTACATCTGATCTACATATCACCTCTACATCTGATCTACATCTGATCTACATCTGATCTACATATCACCTCTACATCTGATCTACATCTGATCTACATATCACCTCTACATCTGATCTACAACTGATCTACATCTGATCTACACATCACCTCTACATCTGATCTACATCTGAACTACATCTGATCTACATCTGATCTACATATCACCTCTACATCTGATCTACATCTGATCTACATCTGATCTACATCTGATCTACATATCACCTCTATAGACCCAGCATCACCTCTACATATGATCTCTCCAGGACCCCTTATCAACACCACATATCTACACTAGCCTGCAGCTGACGGCAAAGTGAATGAACCACGCTCATGGATTCGAGAGTTGAGATTGTACTTGATATTTAAAAAATAACTCTTTAAACCTTTGATCGGTTCATACTTTATCCATAAAAGCCGTCATCATTTATTTTCCATAATGACACAGTCTATTAGTGTACATACTAATCCAACACCCTTTAATATCATTATTAACCATTTTACAATAGGCGGTGTCCAGGGATTCATTAAAGAAGGACCAACAAAAATAATTTACAAACACATCTGAATTGATCTTGTAGGTCTTGTATTTTTCCAGCAAAAGATCCAGGTACCGTAAATACACATCGATTGCAGCTTCGATCTCACGAACACAGTCTGATGCAGGTTTTGCAGCCTGAATATCCAGGCGAGCCTCGTGGATCAGCATCTGGACGTGGAAGGCGGCTCAGTTGACCCAGATCTTGAACCCGCGGCTGCTCATCTGTCCGTCATGCAGAAGGGAGTTTCTGAGGATGGTGAGATGGTCGCTCAGCTGCTTTTCCAGTCTCCTTATTTCCTCCCGTAATAGTTGGTCATTGTTCATGTACACTTGATGGCGTTTCAGATACTCTGCCATTGTGTCTCGGACACTCGAAGCTTTCTCTTCCCCAAACACTCGTCGTAACAGGCTGTATGTGTCATCCCTCGTCTGAGTGCTGCTCTTGATGGCGATCTCTATGATCATGGAAATCACCAGAGCTCCAAGACCGACAGCATTCGGGACTGTGTTCAGTGCACCGATGGCAGTTCCTAAACTGTGGACGTAACCCGGCACCTTGGTGAGCATCTCATTAGAGAACGCCTGCAGCACAGCGTTAGAGTCGGGACCAGAATATTTCTGCAGAGACTCATCTCCGCGAATACTCAGTCAAACAGGTATACAGGCACACAGGCATGAAGCCTGAATTATCTTCTTTTAAATGAAGTAATTTATATAAAAAACTAATTTTCTCATTTTATGTAATCTGTACGAAAAGAGAGAGATGATAGTCGTTCTCGTCTCAGCTCATTAAAGTTAATTTGACCACGCCCACGGAGCACGCGCTCTATTCAAACACAAACGCTCTGAGGCGATCCACGCCCACATCAGCTGGATAACCCACCGAAAGAGACTCATATTTACGACGCTGTGAGGAATAATACTATCTTAATAATAATCCTGGAAAAAATTACCTCAGAAGTGCAGGTAGTTTCATTTTGCGGAGCAACGGATCCAGCTGAGGAATAGGAGTAGTATTAACATAAACCATGTGTCAAAAAAGGTGTTTTATGACTTGATTTATGGCCCTGTGTTGGTACAGAGTTGTGTGCCTGTCACTCATGACTGTCGTAGTGTTCTTGTATCAAGAAAACAGTGTTTCTGATTTACGGTGGTAGCTGACAGGCTCCTGTATGTCTAGGAAGTTTGGAGCCGTGTGACATCCTCCTTTGGTGAGATCCGGGAAACTTTTAAAAGACAAAAAAAAACTTTTGTTTGATTTTATGACCATCTTTTGGTAGATTTAGGCACCCCTTGTCACTCATGATTGACAGAGACTCCATGTGTCAACAAAAATCTGGGCTCCTTCCAGTCAGCTGGGGGGAAACTGATTGTATTTGTATTGGGGGTATGCCCATGTTGACAATATGCCAGTTGAAGTTGAAGTTGGATTCAAGATGGCTGCCGAGTGAATGGCAATGAGAGACTGCAACTGAATCCGTCAAAAATCATGAAAATGACTTGACACCCAAGTAGATAAGTGAAGTCTATGGCTTTATATGGATATTGGGATCTAACTTTTATGAGTGTTTCCCACTATTTTGATGTTTTGGGGCACTTCTGACAATACTTGTCAAGACTGTGAAAACCAGTCAAATTCAAAATGGAGGATGTCAAGAAAGCTCTGAGAGAACTGGCAAAGAAAATTGATGGAATGGCTGAAAATGTGGGCAAGATAAGCGGTTTGGTAGAGGATGTGAAGAAACTAAACAACCTACTTGCACAGAAGGATGAGAAAATTGCAGAGTTGGAGAAAAGAGTTGATGACTTGGAGCAATATACAAGAAAAGAAGATGTGGTCATTAGTGGCCTAAAAACAACACACCGCACTTACTCCAATGTCACCCGAGGGGAGAGCAGCGAAGTTGACATAACAGAGAAAGAAAAACAGACGCTGGAGGAGCAGGTGATCAAGTTCTTCAATAGAAGGGATATCTCTATTCACAAGGAGAGTATCGCTGCTTGCTACACCCTCCCCAAAAGGAACGGACAAATGGAAAGAACCATCATTTTGAGATTTGTAAATAGAAAACAAAAAAATAGAACTCTTGAAACAAGGAAAAAAGTTGAAGGACACGCACGTGTATGTAAATGAACATCTCACGAAAAGGAATGCTGAAATAGCTAAACATGCAAGGGCACTGAAGAAACAAAGGAAAATTCATTCAACTTGGACAAGGGACTGTAAAATTTGGATACGTACAAATGCTCTATCTGGTGAGGAGATGAAGGTCCTGTTAATCCGGGACCTCAAAGACCTGGAGAAATATGGCATTGTCTAGCCAACAAGAACTATTTCTTGATGCCCAGATCTATCTGAAAGAGGTTTATTTCAGACATAAAGAGTCCAACTTGGTGGTGGTGAGCAGATTTATATTTATTTGGAACAACCCTGCCACAAACTATGAAGGTATTTTTTTCCCTTTTTGGTTGAGACTGATGGTTGACTTACTGTTTTTCCAAGTGCCTTTCTTCGTGCTCCAGAGACTCATATTGAACTCACTTTCCTATTCAAAATGCCTACCTGTCGGAATCTAATATCATATCTTCTAAAAATTTTATTTTTATTTTTTGTTGTTGTTAGATTTTTCTTGGACAAATTGCTCTATTATCACTTTCACTGGTGTGTATGTGCATTGATCAGGATGTGTGAGATTGGGAAGAAAGTTTGCGATCATATTGAACAATTATTATGCAGGAACAAGATATAGACCCGGAAAGCAATTTTTTTGACCAAGTTACTAGAAATTGTTTTTATTATACTGAACACCAATTTAAGGAAAAATTTAACTTGGATAATGGTATTTCAATTGTACATTTTAATAGCAGGAGTCTATATGCAAACTTTGATAAGATCAGAGACTACTTGCATCATAATACCATGCAATTTAATATAGTTGCTATTTCTGAGAGTTGGCTTAGTCATGATAAAGGAATTCAACTTGAACTAGAAGGTTATCAATTACATTATGTCAATAGAGTTAACAAAAGAGGTGGGGGAGTTGCAATGTTTGTGGATAATAGGTTAAAGCATATGATTGTTGAAAGTATGACGACTGTTATTGATGGTATTTGTGAGTATTTAACGGTGGAAATCGATATGGGTAAAATGAAGAATGTTGTCGTTAGTTGCGTTTATAGAGCACCCAACTCTGGTATTGAAAGCTTTAAAGAAGTGTTTGAGGCCTTGGTTTTGAATGCCAAGCAGAAGGTTGCTTATTTCTGTGGGGATTATAATATAGATTTTTTAAATCCGAGTAAATCACCTGCAATAGAAGAGTTTATTGATGTAATGTACAGTACAGGCCTATATCCATGTATAAACAAACTGAGCAGAATTACCACACACTCAGCAACAATAATAGATAATATTCTTACAAATAATATGAGTAGTAATTTAGAAAGTGGATTGTTAATAAATGATATTACTGACCATCTGCCAATATTTGTACTCCATGAATGTAAACACTATAATTTGGATACCAGCAAAATAAATATACAGAGGAGATTAAGAACAGATCACACCATGAATAAATTAAAAAATGACTTGTTAGTTCAAGATTGGAAGAGTGTGTATGAAGAAGGGGATGTTGACTTAGCCTACAACTCATTTCTAAATACCTTTTTGACTCTGTATTATAAAAATTGTCCAATCCAGCAATCAGAGATAACATCTAAACGTCCATATAAACCCTGGGTTACAAGGGGTCTGATGAAGGCTTGCAAAAAAAAGAATACTCTATATTAAGACTTTGTTAAGTGTAGAACTGAAGAGAAAGAATTTAAATATAAGACATATAAAAATAAATTAACAGCTATCTTAAGAAAATGTAAAAAAGACTATTATAGTAGATTGCTGGAAACTAATAAAAACAATATAAAGGGTACGTGGAACATTTTAAATTCAATTATTAGAAGGAAAAAAACAAGTACTGGTTTTCCAAACGAATTTATTGATAATGGTAAAATAATTAAAAACATGGATGAAGTCGTGGCTGGCTTCAATGGATTCTTTGTGAACGTAGGCCCCAATCTGGCCGATGAGATAATACCTCCACAACAGGACGATGTCCCACAATATTTAAAAGAAAGAAATCCAGCAACTATTTTTTTGAGAGATACTGATAAAACCGAAGTACTTGATATTGTTAATAACTTTAAGAATAAAACATCAAGAGACTGTAATGATATTGATATGCTTTTAATTAAACAACTAATTGCAGTAATAGTAGATCCCATAGTATATATTTCCAATCTCTCTCTGAAATTGGGTTCTTTTCCCACAAATATGTGTAGAGACCTGGATAAATGTTTGTGTTTCTAAACGTATAACTGTCGTTTTTCTTTGAAAAGAGAATTTTATTATTTGTATCTTGGGTCTGAAAACATACACTCAAACAAAGTGTAGATCGACTTTGTTTTTTTTTTATGTTTAAATATGAGACATGTTTATAAAGTTTTTTTCAATATGTGTGTAAGGGAAAACAACTCATAAAATGGCTGCATTTTATTGAGTATTCTGAGAGAGTTTCAGTTGGACAATGAAAACGGTGGACTTTGACCCCTAAATCTCTCGCGAGGTTTTTTTTTTCTGGGAAGTTCGACACGAGGAAAGCTGACAGTGGTCGACGCTCACGCAGATTTTTTGGTTTTAGTGCTAGCTCGGTGACGAGAGTATAGTGTGAACTGAAAAATTCATGGATGAGTTTGCAGCTTGCCGAACGGAAAAGAAATGCGAGAGAGTTCGCTGAAAGACTGCATGCGCACTTTAGTTTCACGTGAGTAAAAGAGATAGAGGATATCTAGCACGAGGATCCCATGTGAGAAAATCTGTGTTTTTTTTTCCTATCATCGTTGATTTGTTTTATTAGTTTTACGTGTGAAATCCGGAAGAATATATCCGTGTTTATTTTCTCAAGTTCAGTGTTGCAGTTTGAGATATAAGAAGTTGAGTAATTCGTGTGAAATCCGGAAGAATATACCCGTGTTTATTTTGGGTAAAAGTACCGCAGTGGAGTATGTAGTTGGGAATTCATGTCAACTGTGTGTTTATTGTCTTTGACACCGAGTGATTGTCGAAATCGGGAGATCTGTGTGGATTTTCGCGGATGCATCTAACCACCACGAGGGAGGAGTTCATCGAGGCCTACTCAACGTCGTCGTGGGTTGCGTCACGGTTGCTGTTTGTCATCTCGTTGAAGAGTGAGCATTCTGCAATTGGAATTCTTTTTCCTGATTCGTGAGTAGCCTACTCTGGTTTTGCATCAAAGAGCTCCAACTAGCGCGCCATCTGTGTACTGAAAATCCCAGCTGGGTAAATTTATTACATTGACATTTTATTTTATTTTATTTTATGGTGATTATTGGTTGTGACTTTGTGAATTGAATTATTTGGTCATTCAAAGAGGAAAAAAAACAAAGACAACAGAGTACTGAGAATAATAAATGCATGTTTATTGATCTGCCATAATTTTGTGTGATTTCCTGTGGAAAGACTGTTTATTATTAATTATTTTTTTTTCCTTTGAGAGATTTGTATTTAAAAAATCTAAAGGTAAACACAATAGTGTTTTTTTTTATTATTATTTCCAAATAGAAAACACAAATCTGACACTATCAGGTGAAGATCTGAGATCTGGGTTATGTGTTGATACTGTAACTGAAGGGAAATGTGCCTCCACCGGGGTAGTGGATAAATTTAAGATCCCCTAGACAGATTCTTACATTGTGAGCCACAATATTCTACCCGGCAGGAGGGCTACATTTTGTGGGGGCTCGTCCGGGATAAGTCAGATTATTCAGATTGTGTTTCAGACACAGTGAACTGTGTTCTGTAAAAAAAAAAAAAAATTTGTGAATTTTATTTTGGAAGTGATTTATTTGTATATTGTTTCTTTGAGAGTTCTGTGAAGAGAACTTTAATGCTTAACAGTCATAACCTGTTTTTTTGAGCACATACTGTTGAGGACACAGGTGAACAAAATGGAGGTTAGTGAGGTTATTGATTGGTGCAGAGAGAAAGGTGTTGAGTTGGACAGGGTTATCATTCTGAGCAACGTACCTGCAGATTGTGAAGACAGAGTAGTTTATGAAGTGCTGGATGCTGCTCTGGGAATGAGGAAATGCAAAGTACTTGATCGCCTCTTTGATAAGACTAAGCGACAGCAGTTTCTTCTGATTGAGACAGTTAGCAATGTTTCGGAGATGTCTATACCTGCAGAGCTCGGAGGACCTGAAGTAGGTACCTGGTACACGCAGGTTGTGCATGTTGCAGCTGAGGCACCTAAACATAGTAGGGAAGATGAGTTTCAGACTAAGCTGATGTCTTTTCTTCAAACAGAGGGAAAGTCGCTATCTGACATTCCAAGTTTGGCTTCCTCTACCCCTGTGCTTGACACTAAACTGGTTGATGCCATCAATTCCCTTGTTCAAACCTGTCATGTGGCTTCATCTGAGGAGAGAGTTGGATATAGGAAGCTGCGTCCATTCTCTGGGTTCATTCCCACTCCCCATGGAGAGGATGAGTATGAGGTATGGGTGGAGCAGACTACTCACATTCTGGAAGAGTGGCAGTGTTCGGATAATGTCAAAAAGCAGAGACTAGTAGAGTGTCTCAGAGGTCCTGCAGCGGACATTGTAAGGTTCGAAAAGACCGGTAATCCATCTGCTGCTTTCAGTGACTACCTGAGTGCGTTAGAGTCAGCGTTTGGCACCACGGAGGATGCTGCAGATTTGATGCTAAAATTTAGGAGCACTTATCAGAGTGAGGGAGAGAAGCTCTCAGCCTACATAATGAGATTGGATAGGATGCTGCACAGTATGCTGAGGAAAAGAGGCATTGAGTACCCTGCAATGAATCGTCTTCGAATGCAGCAAATAGTTAGAGGTGCTCTTTCAAGTGACCTAGTGGCAATGCGCTTGAGGATGACACATAAGCTGTGTGCTCCTCCTCCTTTCAATGAGCTGATGAAAGAGGTGCGAGAAGAAGAGAGTATGTTGAGACAAAGGAGCTCAGTGCATGCAAATGTTGCTGTGTCTGGGGTGCCCCCGGCAAAGAATGAGTCATCTGGTAACACCAATCTGGCCAATCCAGAAATAGAAATGCTGAAGAGGGAGATTAGGGGGCTAAAGAACGAGGTGTCTCGCTTGTCAGCCGTGGCGAAAGAACCAGTGACTTACGACCGTTCCGTTACACACAGTTTAGCTGCGATTGCAGAAAGCAAAACACCAACCCGACCAGTGAACAAGGCTAACATCTTCTGCTACAGATGTGGAGAAGATGGGCATCTGAAACGTGATTGTACCAAGGAAGAGAATCTCAGGAGAGTAAACCAGCGGCTCATCAAAATGAGACAGCCATCGGGAAATGCCTCCGGGGCTCAGTAGAGGAACGGCCTGAAGCTCCGGGGAAGACACGTTCCACAAAGTGCAAAAGAGCAAGAGCTGAGCAAGTAGATCTTCCGAACGGGTTAGTGGGACCTAGCTCTGTCCTTCCCATCCAGGTGGAAGGTATCTACACTAAGGCTTTGCTGGATAGTGGATCGCAGGTCACGCTGTTGTACAGATCATTCTATGAGAAACACTTAAAGCATCTGCCATTGACACCAATTGAAAATTTGGAGATATGGGGATTAAGCTCGCAGAGATACCCCTATGATGGCTGCTTGTCTTTAAGGCTGGAGTTTCCAGGATCTGTGGCAGGAGTGGCGGAATCCATAGATGCACTTGTGTTGGTCTGTCCCGATCCTGTCATGAAAGGAGATGTCAACATTCTGGTGGGAACAAACACGGCTGTGGTAAAGAAGCTTGTAGACGTTTGTAAGACGAAGATGGGTAATGATTTCCTTCATAACCTGACTGTTCATCCTGAGATCAGAACTGCCTATGAACGGGTCCTTGCTGTTAACAAGTGTGATGTTGATGACTGTAGAGGGACAGTCTGGTTTCATCGCCTTAAGCCGTTGAAGTTGATTCCGGGAGAGAGTGTGAGGGTTTCTGGAATCCTGAAATACCCCGTCACATCATCTGCTAAAACCCTGTTAGTGGATCAGCCTGAGGAGTCCCGGTTTCCTGAGGAACTGCTAGTGAGAGCCGAGGTGCAGTCTGCTACTGCTGTCCAGTCAAAAAGAATAGGAGTCACTATTAGGAATGTCTCTTCTTGCCCAGTGACGATTAAGAGAGGAATGCCTATCGCCCATGTGTTTCCGGTTGATGTTGTGCCTACTGTCTCTAAACCCAGAGAGAGTAGTGGTCAAACCAAACTGACCAAGGATTCATTTAATTTTGGCGATACATCGGTTTCTGCAGAATGGAAACAACGGCTGGCCGAAAAGATGTTGGAGAGAAAGGATGTTTTCTCCTGCGATGAATTTGATGTGGGATGTTCAAAGAGTACTCAACATCACATCAGACTGACAGAGGATAAGCCTTTTCGTGAGAGGTCACGGCGGCTTGCACCAGCCGACATTGAGGATGTTAGGCAGCACTTGGAGAAGCTAAAAGAGGCTGGAATTATTGCCGACTCCAGAAGTCCCTACGCTTCACCGATCGTCGTAGTCCGAAAAAAGAATGGACAGATAAGGATGTGTGTGGACTACAGAACGTTGAATCGTCGCACAATCCCTGACCAATACACTGTTCCACGCATTGAAGATGCTCTGGCCTGCTTAAATGGAAGCCAGTGGTTCAGTGTATTGGACCTTAGGAGTGGATATTATCAGATCCCTCTGAGTGAAGACGACCAAGAGAAGACAGCTTTCATTTGCCCAGTGGGGTTTTACCAATTCCAGCGGATGCCACAAGGGATTTGTGGAGCTCCCTCAACTTTCCAACGAGTGATGGAAAAGACGGTGGGAGACATGAACCTGTTGGAAGTGCTGGTCTACTTGGACGACCTCATTGTCTTTGGACGGACTTTGGAGGAGCATGAGGAGAGGCTGCTTAAGGTGTTGGACCGCTTGCAGAGCGAAGGGTTGAAGTTGTCCTTGGACAAGTGCACCTTTTGTCAGACTTCTGTCAGCTATGTGGGTCACATCGTGTCTCAAGATGGTGTCTCGACTGATCCCTCCAAAATTGAAGCTGTCCAGTCATGGCCCAGGCCCCAGAACGTGACAGAGCTACGTTCCTTCTTAGGTTTCTGTGGGTACTACAGGAGATTTGTCAAAGACTATTCAAGAGTGTCTTACCCACTAAACCAGTTGCTGCAGGGGTGTCTACCAGCTAAGACCTTGAAGAAGATTAAAGCTGGGGACAACACCGACAGAGTTGTGTACAAAGCCTCGGATCCATTTGGAAGTAGATGGACTGATGCTTGTGAAGCTGCTTTCAATGAGTTGAAGGTGAGACTTACCCAGGCTCCTGTGTTGGTCTTTGCTAATTCTCAGCTCCCGTACGTCTTACATGTTGATGCCTGTTGTGAAGGGTTGGGCGGGGTGCTGTATCAGGACCAAGGACAGGGGTTGAAGCCTGTAGCGTTTGTCAGCAGAAGCTTGACGCCTTCTGAAAGGAACTACCCAGTCCATAAACTTGAGTTCTTGGCGTTAAAGTGGGCTGTTGTTGACAAGCTACATGATTACCTGTACGGAGCAAAGTTTGAAGTGCAGACGGACAACAACCCGCTAACTTACGTTCTGACCACAGCCAAACTGGATGCTACGGGACATAGGTGGCTGGCGGCCCTTTCTGCATACGACTTCAGTCTCAAGTACAGGCCTGGGAGACAAAATGTTGATGCCGATGCTTTGTCTCGTCGTCCTCATAGGGGAGTGAAGGAGCAGGAGTGGACAAATATATCATCCTCTGGAGTGAGATCCCTGTGTAAGCTGCCAGTGCAAGACAAGTACAACTGTTTCACATCTGCCAGCAGGATTGTCACGTCATTGGGAGGATCTCCTAAATCAGTCCCCAGAGCTTACTGCAACTTAGCCACTCTGGATACTTCTATGATTCCAAAACTGAGTTCTGCAGATCTGTCACGTGCCCAGCAAGAGGATCCTTGTCTTGGAGAGATATGGAGAGCTCTTAAAGGAGGAGATCCATGCAAGGTCAAGAAGGAATCTCACAAGGATCTTCCCTTGATCATGAGAGAGTGGGAAAGATTAGAAATTGAGAATGGAGTGATGTCTCGATGCACTCAAGCTCCAGACAAACCCCGTCGTAAGCAATTGTGCTTGCCCAGAAAGTTCCATGAAGTAGTTCTCCGGTCGCTTCATGATGATTCTGGACACCTGGGATTTGACAAGACTTATGGCTTGGTAAGAGAGAGATTTTACTGGCCACGAATGAAGATGGAGGTGGAGAAGTACTGTCAAACATGTGCCAGATGTGTTCAGAGGAAGACCCTGCCAAAGAGAGTTGCGCCATTGTCACACTTATCCAGTGATGGACCTATGGATCTTGTGTGTATGGACTTTCTATCCATTGAGCCAGACTCCAAGAACATTGGAAATGTCTTAGTCATCACTGACCATTACACAAGGTATGCCCAAGCGTTTCCGACTAAGGACCAGAAGGCGTCCACAGTTGCAAAGGTCCTGTGGGAGAAATACTTCATTCACTATGGACTGCCTAGACGGATGCACTCGGACCAGGGACGGGATTTCGAGAGCAGGCTCATCCAGGAGTTGTTTGACTTGTTAGGAGTGGAGAAATCCCGGACAACACCATACCATCCCCAGGGTGATCCGCAACCCGAACGGTTCAACCGGACACTCTTGGATATGTTGGGGACCCTGGATCCAAAGCAGAAACCACAGTGGAGCCGTCACATTGGGCATCTTGTACATGTGTACAATAGCAGCCTGAATGAAGCCACAGGATACTCGCCTTACTTCCTTATGTTTGGAAGGGAAGCCAGATTGCCCATAGATCTGAGTTTTGGTGTGTCTAGTGATAGTACTTCCACTAAGTCTTACCAGCGTTTTGTCAAAATCATGCAGCAAGAGCTGAAGTCTGCATACGAGCTGGCGGAGGAAAAAGCTGGAAAGAAGAATGCAGGAAATAAGAGGAGATATGATCAGAAACTGCATTACTCTCACCTTGTTCCTGGAGATAGAGTACTGATCAGGAATCTTGGATTGCAAGGAAAGCACAAGTTGGCGGACAGATGGAGTGCTGAGCCCTACCTTGTCCAGAGCCAGATGCCTCACTTACCTGTGTTCCGTCTTAAGCCAGAGAGTGGAACTGGACCTGTCAAGATTCTGCATAGGAATCACATTCTTCCTGTTGGACAAGGGTTGAGACAGCAACAAGCTCCTGACCGTGTCCTGGAACCCAGGAAGAGAGTTCTGAGGAAAAGGAAGAATGCTGGACAGACACAGAGTCCAGCACAGGAAGGTGAGAATACATCTGTAAGACAGGAAACAGAAGCCAGAGTTGATCAGAATTCTGATGTGAGTTCAGAGAGTGAGGATGAAATGTATGGAGTGTGGTATCACGTACCTGAAAATCATCCTTTGACTCCTAGGAGAAGAGACACTCCTCAGAATGATGCAGGGGTTTCTGATAATGCTGTTTCCGAGACTGTTGAACAGAGTGTTTCTGAGAAATTTGAGCATTCTGGAGCCAGAGTTGAGATTCCTCAAAGAGTTGAGACAGATGAGTCTGTAGAGTCTGTTTCAAGACTGCTACCAGAAAGTGATTTTGATAACTTGCAAAGTGTGAGCCAATTGTCAGACATTGGTGATGATGTTGAAAGTGATGTGCAAGACTTTTCAAATGTGAATGACGATGATGTAACTCAATGTATCTCTACTGAGGTAATTGAAGAGCAGAGAAGGTCTCAAAGAGAGAGAACTGTGCCTAAGAGGTTTACCTATGATACTCTTGGGAAGCCAAAATTTGAGCCTGCCATTGCTCAAACTAAAAGTGTAAGTCCTGTTAGATACTGTTCTACCATCTTTTTGTGGATGAATGTGCCTGCAAGAAGGTTAAGTACTTGTTCAGTTGATTTAACGACTAGACGCTAATTTGAGTAATTTGTTTCAGTGTAGACATGGGTCTATTGTGATATTATTTTGCTCATTCATTTGAAAAGTGGATAGGTGTCTAAAAATGTGAAAAGAGATAAGGTACTGAAATGTAAATTGTGTGATTTTCAGTTTTCCCTCGTTATGGGGACATAACGATTCTTGGTGGGGGGAGAATGTAGAGACCTGGATAAATGTTTGTGTTTCTAAACGTATAACTGTCGTTTTTCTTTGAAAAGAGAATTTTATTATTTGTATCTTGGGTCTGAAAACATACACTCAAACAAAGTGTAGATCGACTTTGTTTTTTTTTTATGTTTAAATATGAGACATGTTTATAAAGTTTTTTTCAATATGTGTGTAAGGGAAAACAACTCATAAAATGGCTGCATTTTATTGAGTATTCTGAGAGAGTTTCAGTTGGACAATGAAAACGGTGGACTTTGACCCCTAAATCTCTCGCGAGGTTTTTTTTTTCTGGGAAGTTCGACACGAGGAAAGCTGACAGTGGTCGACGCTCACGCAGATTTTTTGGTTTTAGTGCTAGCTCGGTGACGAGAGTATAGTGTGAACTGAAAAATTCATGGATGAGTTTGCAGCTTGCCGAACGGAAAAGAAATGCGAGAGAGTTCGCTGAAAGACTGCATGCGCACTTTAGTTTCACGTGAGTAAAAGAGATAGAGGATATCTAGCACGAGGATCCCATGTGAGAAAATCTGTGTTTTTTTTTCCTATCATCGTTGATTTGTTTTATTAGTTTTACGTGTGAAATCCGGAAGAATATATCCGTGTTTATTTTCTCAAGTTCAGTGTTGCAGTTTGAGATATAAGAAGTTGAGTAATTCGTGTGAAATCCGGAAGAATATACCCGTGTTTATTTTGGGTAAAAGTACCGCAGTGGAGTATGTAGTTGGGAATTCATGTCAACTGTGTGTTTATTGTCTTTGACACCGAGTGATTGTCGAAATCGGGAGATCTGTGTGGATTTTCGCGGATGCATCTAACCACCACGAGGGAGGAGTTCATCGAGGCCTACTCAACGTCGTCGTGGGTTGCGTCACGGTTGCTGTTTGTCATCTCGTTGAAGAGTGAGCATTCTGCAATTGGAATTCTTTTTCCTGATTCGTGAGTAGCCTACTCTGGTTTTGCATCAAAGAGCTCCAACTAGCGCGCCATCTGTGTACTGAAAATCCCAGCTGGGTAAATTTATTACATTGACATTTTATTTTATTTTATTTTATGGTGATTATTGGTTGTGACTTTGTGAATTGAATTATTTGGTCATTCAAAGAGGAAAAAAAACAAAGACAACAGAGTACTGAGAATAATAAATGCATGTTTATTGATCTGCCATAATTTTGTGTGATTTCCTGTGGAAAGACTGTTTATTATTAATTATTTTTTTTTCCTTTGAGAGATTTGTATTTAAAAAATCTAAAGGTAAACACAATAGTGTTTTTTTTTATTATTATTTCCAAATAGAAAACACAAATCTGACACTATCAGGTGAAGATCTGAGATCTGGGTTATGTGTTGATACTGTAACTGAAGGGAAATGTGCCTCCACCGGGGTAGTGGATAAATTTAAGATCCCCTAGACAGATTCTTACATTGTGAGCCACAATATTCTACCCGGCAGGAGGGCTACATATGAAAATAGCTAAAGTGGTCCCTATCTTTAAAGCTGGTGAACAGAATCTTTATACTAACTATAGGCCAATCTCACTGCTTCCCCAATTCTCTAAAATTCTGGAGAAGATATTCTCCATCAGATTGGATAGTTTTATTGATAAATATGGGATCTTAACTGATAGTCAATATGGTTTTAGAACAAACCGTTCTACGTCTCTGGCTCTAATAGACCTGGTGGAAGAATTAACAACCAGTATTGATGATAAGAAGTTTGCTATAGGTGTATTTATAGACCTCAAAAAGGCCTTTGATACAATAGATCATCATATTTTGCTTCAAAAATTGGAAATTTATGGAATTAGGGGAATAGGGCTAAACTGGATAAAAAGCTATTTAGAACATAGACAACAATATGTGCAGATGGGGGAGGAAAGGTCGAAGCTCCAAAATACAATATATGGTGTACCACAAGGTTCAATTCTAGGACCAAAATTATTTATATTATACATAAATGATATTGTTAAAACTTCTGATTTGTTGAAATTTGTAATTTTTGCAGATGATACAAATATATTTTGTGAAGGAGAGAATCTCCAAAATTTGTTGAAGACTGTCTCTAAAGAGTTGGCTAAGCTTAAATTGTGGTTTGACTTAAACAAATTATCTCTCAATATAAAGAAAACTAAATTTATGATCTTTGGGAAACGTAGAATTCCCGAAGATTTAACTATTGAAGTACTGTGTGATAATTCCAGATTAGAAAGAGTCTATGAAAACTCCTTTTTAGGAGTAATAATTGATCATAAACTAAGCTGGAAATCTCAAGTCAACTATATTAGTTCTAAATTGGCAAAGATTAATGGTATATTTTGTAAAGTGAGACACATATTGAACCGCGATACAATGTATATCTTATACTGTGCACTTTTTCTTCCTTATTTGCACTACTGTACAGAAGTGTGGGGCAATACCTATAAAACCACCCTTAAGACGATATGCACAATGCAGAAAAAGGCAATAAGAATAGTCTGCAATGTTGGTCATTATGTACATACAAATGAACTATTTTTAACATTGCAAACATTACAATTTAAAGACATAGTGGATCTTAAGACTACACAAATCATGTACAAAGCTAAAAACAATGTACTTCCTAGTAATATTCAAAAATGGTTTAAGGAAAGAGATAGTAGATACAATTTAAGAAGGAGAGGAAATCTCTCTCAATCAATGGCACGCACCACACTCAAAAGCATGTGCATATCTGTCAATGGGGTGAGGTTGTGGAATAATTTACCTGTAATAATTAAGGAAAGCAATCATATTGTGCAATTTAAAAGAAGGTTTAAAATGTCTATATTAGAAAAGTATATGAATTAAGGTGGATTTGGGATGTCTCATTTCCTCTTTAAGAGGTTGATTTGAATAACCATACAGTCTGTTTCTTGCCATTTCATTAATATTTATATTATTGTTAGTATTACATTTTGTGTTTTTTTATTATTTGTGTCTTTCTTTCTTATTTTATAATTGTATTGTGTGATTTATTTTTAGATAAATGTACTGCAAATGATTACGTTTTTTTTTTTTCTCAAAAAGGATAAATTATGATACTTTGTAAAGAGAAAACAGTAGCCGTTTCAAAGCTAGATGTGTAAAAGGGGAAGGCAAATATAAGTTAGCTTCTTCCTTCTCCTTTTTTTTCTATATTTTTTCTTTTCTTTTGAACATGCTGAGATTTTGTTCTTATTATTTTTTGTTAAAATATGTTCTGTTACTAATGATCATGTTCTGAAGAGGAAAAAGAAAAGAAAAGAAATAAATTAATCATTCATTCATTCATTTATTGTTGGGGGTGAAATTCACCCAAGCCGGTATCACGTAATGGTGGCACCCTGAGTGTTGAAAACCTTTGTTGTAGGGTAGCCTATATGTTAATTGACTCAAAACATTTGAGTCAAGGCATTCAGGAATACCATTAGCCCTACGTGTGTGTGTGTGTGTGTGTGTGTGTGTGTGTGTGTGTGCCACAGTAGGATGTAGTACCTGAACTATAGGTTTATGTTAATACCTCAGACAAAGAATCAAACATTTTTTCTAAAATCACAGTTAAGGTGTTTACAAGTGGAACTGGCAGGGGGAAGAGTGCAACCTAAATGGGTTTGTTAATGGTTTTACGACAGTTGCTTAGGCTGGATGTTTAAAGAATGACACTTCATCAAAAGCTTTCTGGTGATTCTCTGGGCTCGCACACAAAAAACATTTTTAGTGTATATCAATTTGGTCGTTACTTTAGTTATTTTAGTATTTTTTAAAGAAAATGTTTTAGTTTTTGCCCCAACCCATAGTGTATGTGTGTGTGTGTGTGTGTGTGTGTGTGTGTGTGTGTGTGTGTGTGTGTGTGTTGCAAAACAACAACAGATTTACATATTTTACTTCAAACTAAGGGATTTTAAATGTTCAGACATTTATACATTTGTTTGCCACAAAAAGCAAGGAAAGTTGTCTATTTTCTTTAAATAAAACTTTTACTTTATGTCATGATTCTGCCATCTAGTTCTTGTTGTTCTTTAATTCTTGAGGCAGGATCATGACAGAACCATGTTTTGTGTGCAAGCACGTGGCCTTTGGTTTGGACCATGTGCTTGTGTTGTCTCGTCCTCTGGCCCCGCCCCCTTGTTATCCTCGTTTTGTCATTATTGCTTTACCTGTGTCACCTGTTGTTATCATTAGTCTCTCTATTTAATCCCCTTGTGTTTGCTGTCTTGTGCCGGTTCATTGTGATTCTCAGTGTGTGTATCATGTGATACTTTACCTGTGTGTTGACCCTCTCGTGAGTATCTAGTGAAGAACTCTGTCTTGTACAATCCTGATCTTGTTGCTGTTATTAGTTATTTGTCTAGTTACCTGTCAAGTCTTAGTCTAGTGTTGTTAGTCTTTGTTTTTGCCCTTCAGTCTTGTTTTACCCCATCGTGGGTTTTGTTTTCCCTTTTTGTCAAATAAACCTTGTGTGTTTTCGCAAACTGTCTGCAATTGGGTTCATCCTTACAAAACCCTCACACTTTATTGTATTCTTTAAAACAGACTGATAACCAGCAACTGGTATTAGAACTGTAGCCGAGCAGTTTCCTCACACGAGTAAAACACAATTTTCACTAGAAAATGTATGACTGAACCTTTTTCTTTTGACAAACCTACATTTCAAATTATACCTGAGGTGTGTAACAACCACACATTGATTCCTAAGATCCGGGGCACAGTGCAAACAAGCAAAAGTCAAGAAATCAAATCTTAGTGTAATCTCTGTGAGGTCAGAAAACAAAACTTTATGTTGAGTGATCCAGATAAATCTTTATGCTACAAAACATCATAGAAGTCACTAGCACTTTAAACATCCAGCACAAAATTAAAGAGATGAGCTCTATTACACATCCTCCAAAAATGTGTGTGTGTGTGTGTAAATAGTACTGCTAAACTCTGTGCGTATTTTTACAAGCTAACATATTTTGACAGGGGGTATTTCACACCGCAGTGATGCAAAGTTTTCACACTCTTGAATAACTTTCAAACATAATCTTTATATAGTTACTGTATGTGTGTCCAAAAACATCTGTAAGATTCAAAAGACCAAATCAGTAAGAAAAGAGGGCACAGCATACATTGAAAAGCAAAATTTATAATAAATACACAAAATCCATTTGTGAACAAATGTGAAAGTTGGTACATTTTGTTTTGTAAGTAGTGTTTTTATCACTCCACTAGTGTTATTCGTCTTATTCAGATATTTTGTTAAAATATTTTGTTTGTTGGACTCTTCTTTGAGAACTGTCAACATTCAGTGTTTATAGGAATAAATGCAAATTAAGAATTTAAGTGATAGTATTTCTGCTTGAGAGTGTTTGACTAAATTGATATTTCTTGCAATGCAACTTTACAGCTATCTATGATTTCAGTTTACACAAAGCATCAACACGAAAAATAAGTTATGCTTTTAGTTTAAATTTTACACTTAATCTGTTACAACTGAATCGCATCTGACTATTGCACTGAGAGCTATACATTGATTCATTTCATCAACTTTAATAGTGGTAAATAATGTTCCACACTCTGGCAAAATGAAAAGAAATAATGAAGTGTGCATAAATCACCATGTAAATTCAAGACCCCAAATCACTAAGAAAATAAATTACGCCATACAGACATTGTTTATGATGCATACATAGTGTGATATAGATGGCCCATATGTGTGACATTTCACTCGCTATAATATCATTATAATATGAAACAAATAAGATGATCAGAATAAAAGAAATATCTTGGCTATGAAATGTACAACGAATAAAAAGAATGATCAATGTATGAACTATGTATGACTTGTTTGAGGGAAAAACCTTTGACTCACAAAACTGCCGTTATCATGCACAGGATGCACATGCACAGGATACACAGACCCCCACCCTGCCTGAGGCAGTTTCCAAGAACCAGATGCACTGTTTATGTTATCTCACCTCCTATATACTGAGAATTAGGGTGTGCTGTCGCTAGCTAAATGTATCCTGCTGACGTATATGATTGCTGTTAGCTGCAGAAAGTGACTGCTGTTAGCTGCGGAAAGTGCTTGCTGTTAGCTGCGGAGAGTGCTTGCTGTTAGCTGCGTAAAGTATTTGCTGTTATCTACGGAAAGAAATTGCCGATAGCTACCACCAGTACCGGTGGAAACCTGGCTATAAAAGAAGGAGAGTCAGATGGACACTTCGCTCTTCCTTGCAATCGACACCCTGTCACACCAGCAGTTGACAGGGGCAAGAAGCTGTCAGCCTAGCTAGTATCTATCTGTTAGTTAGTACTCATTTTTGATCTGTAACAAGTGTTTCTTTTTTAATTTGATTATTTTAATAAATTCTGTTACATTTATTATAATCATCTGACTGGACCTTGGATCATTGAGTGCTAGTCACATTCTTCCAACTGGATCAGGAAGATCCTTTCTGGGGAAAACGACATCAGAGGGTGAGCATTCTTTTGAGATAAGAATATTTCACTGTTGAATTTGATTGATCAAAACAGCCTAGCCAAAGAGGCAGCATATAACATGTAAACATATAGAGTGATATATGTACTACAAACTGTTATAGTGCGAACACGGTTGAAGAGTACCGCAAAAGGGAGACTTATAATATAAAGGGGAAATCTATTATCTCTATAATAGAATACGAATTTATATAGACTGATCACCTAACTCTTGAGGACACGACTAAAGGATAGGCTCTTTAGTTACCGCAGGATTATATTGATGTCCTGAACGGATGTCTTATAATTCGGAACGGTATTAATCGTGAAAATCCATCGCATGGGGGCTCGTCCGTCTATTTAATAGACCCGGAGCAAAAGGCGAATTTAGATCAATCAAAAACTGGATGACCTAGATAGACTCGCTGAACAATAGGGGACGCCCTATTAAGAGAAAAGCGAGAGAAACCGCGCGGCAGAACCAAGAGTATCTGACTAAAACTGATAAGAACCCCTTAAGAGAAGGGTCTTATGATTTCCTTAAGAGAAGGAAATAAGAGTTTTCCTTAGCCTGCATTTCCGACTGAAATGACTCAAATGGCTCAGGTGCCACCAAACTTAAGTGCAAGTCCTGTCCCTCAGCCGGCGATCGTCTACCAAATTGTCGTAACTAAACGTGTTAATTTTCATAGACAGAAAACTGCCAAAGAAGGAGAGGCAGGATGGAATATAGGAGATAACGAAATAAATAATGGCCAAGAGTTTATCTGTAATGCAGCAGCAGATGTAAGGGCCATCATAGAACGCATAAACAACAATAGAGCGCCTGGGGATAAAATCAAAGTGTATTTTGATTCAGGAATGGATGTAACATACAACCCAACCGTTGATGCTAGTATAGAAGTATACTATGGTAGAACAAGAGTAATGTACGATGGTACAGCTCTTCCCCAGAGAAGGCGCCGAGATTCTCAGAACACGGAAATTAATTTTTCCGATGGAGAAAGACCAGGCCCTAGTACCCAGAGAAGATCAGATTTTCAGGATGAGAGTCTAGGGTCCACTTACGAAAGAATGATGCATGAACTGTCCCAGGCTGTTGGCAGTGTAGGCAGAGAAGCTCCAGTGGTAAGCACAGGAGGAAATGAGCCCAGACAGGGTGAAGAAAATGAATGGGAAGGAGAAGCAAGTGATGAAAATTTTTGGGACGAACCGATCCCACAAAGGAATAGGGTTAATCACAAAAGGGCACGGCCTTTATCTCAAGAAAGAAAGAGCAGTAGTCATGCCAGGGAGCACATAGATCTGGCAGGAAGAAAAACCCTAACCAGACCAGGAGATAGACTACAAAGAAGAATTTCAAACAGGGAACCTGAATATCTGCAGAAAATGTTACTAGCAGCAACAGGGCCTACTGCTGATGAAATTCTAGACATGCCTAATACCAGTACAAAGGCCAAACAAGATATGCTAGCAGAACAGAAAGACTCCTGTCAAAAGGCCCTATCGTTATTACTTCGAATGAATCTTCCTGAACATAAAAATCGGAAAGGAAGGGATCCTATTATGGAGGACGTTTTTGAACTAAGGAAAGAAGTACTGATAGATTCGAATAAACCAATATATAATAGGAGGACGCCAGCAGAGACTTTACCAGTAAATGAGGAAGATAGGGAAGACGAAATACAGTATGACAAGGTAGATGAGGATCAAGGGCCTAGAGGGGGTCTGGGCATAGACTTAGCCAGATTAGCAGCTTGCTCCCTGAAGAAGAAGAAATTGACAGGAAGCACCCCAAGGGCCAGAGGCCAATACAGGGAACCAGAAGTATCCCAGGTAGAGTCAGACACAAGTGGGTCTAGCTCCTCAGATGAAGAGATATACCAAAGCCCTGTGAGAAGAACTAGGGCGAGAACTAAGCATACGATAACCGCTACTGAAATTGGCATGTTCAATGGGATGAAACTTGATCATAAAGATAACATGAAAAGCTGCCAAAAGATAGTGGAGCTGGGTCAGAGGCTAAATATCCATGATGAGGATATAGAGCTTATGATTAATCAACTGGTAGGGTTAGATTTAAAAATTGGCGATATTTCTCTTCACCAGAAAAACATTTCTGGAGTTACTGCAAAAGAAAAGTATGAGAAAGGGCTAAAAGAGATAAAAAGCACAGGGGTCCTAATTTTCTGCAAAAATAGAGCTCATAAAGGCAAAAATCCAGTACAAACAGTAAAAGAACTACTGAAGTTTGAAAAAGACCTACCAGGTCTGACCCCTTTGAAAACGTGGGGTAAAGAGACTGATTGGGATGAATTGCAAACATTTGCGGTCAGATATGACAGACGGTCCAAACAGGAAGCCGAGAAAAAGAGTGATCAGGGTTTCAATAAATTGACAAATACTAGACAGCAAGGTCTTAGAAAGCCGGATAGACTCAAAAACGTGCAGGGCCGTAATGCCCCACAGGGGCCTAAATACGTTGATAAGCCAAAAAATCCCAGGGAACACAGGGGACCAATTAGAACAGATAGCTATCAGCAGAGAGGTAGATCACAAAGCCGGGGCAGGCCAGGTAAATCTAATCTGGCACAAAGAGCATCACTTAGCAAAAATGGATCAAAACCAAATGGCTCATCATATGTCCCGAGGGAAGAATGGGATAAGATGACCCCGGAGCAACAGGGCAGACTCAGGGAGAAAAGGGCTAGAGAGAGGCCAACTGTAAAGAGCTCATACAATTATGACCAAGCTAGAACAAAATCAGTGAGAACAAATGAGTTGCATCAAAAACAACAATAGGAAACACCTAGAGGAAAAGCAACTATCCAATCTGACCTAATTAAAGAAATAGACGGCTTCTTTTACATAGATTACAAGGATAAAATGTTTATGCTTGATACTGGCGCCGAGATAACTTGTACTAACGATTTGCCAGCAGGTGCAGAGAAACAAAGTGGCATGATGAGAGTATACGGCTTCAGTAAAAACCAAAGTCCAGTTTGTTCGGACTGGTATTTATGGGAAGGCATAGCCATTATTCCTAATCAATCAGAGAACTTAATGACGCTAAAAGACGCCTGTACCATAGTAAAAGAAAGCAATGAAGAAGTCTCAGTCAGATGGATGAAAATAGTTGACCTCAGGGGTGAAATTGACAGAATGGTAAAAGACACTATTCTGGACAAAAGGAAAGTAAAGAAATTTTGGAAAAACATAAAAAAGGGGCCGCAAAATTCAAAAATGATGTGGGCCTATTAAAACAGGAATATGAGTATGAAATAAAAGGTGGAATACATAAGCCACAAAGACCGTACCCAATTAATAAAAGGGCGTTAGCAGAAATCGAAGAGACGATCAAAGAATTAGAACAGTTAGGGGTAATTAAAGAAATAGACAATGCGGTCACGAACTCCCCAATACAAGCTGTCCCGAAACCGGATAATAGTTTTCGTCTAGTTACGAACTTTAAATCTTTGAACAAAGTGACTGAACCAGACACTAGATATTTAATTAACGCAAAAGACGTAACTAATGGTCTACCTAAGGGTGAGATACTGACGAAAATAGATTTAGCCAACGGTTTCTGGTCAGTCCCATTGAAGGAAGAAAGTAGGGCTAGAACAGCGTTTACTTTCAAAACTAAGCATTATTGCTATACTCGACTCCCTCAGGGTTTTATGAATTCGCCTAACGCTTTTCAGGCTATTGTGGTTAGATTAATGGAAGGCCTACCAGTGACTGTGTATATTGATGATTTAATTATCATCAACAATGACCCCGAAGAACACCTGACAATTGTAGATGAAGTCTTGACTAGGCTAATAAACGCGGGTTTTAAGCCTAGTTATAAGAAGATTGAAATTGGGAAAAAGGAAGTAGATTTTCTAGGCTTTGCTACAACAGGAATAGATAGAGGACTTTCAAAAACCACAAGGGAAAAATTGGAGGATTTGAGACAGAATAGTCCAAAGAGCTTGAAAGGATTGCAGAGTTTTATGGGCCACATGAATTTTATCAGGGATCTGATACCAGGTTATGCAAAACTAGCTAAACCACTTTATGGGGCCACGAAAGGAAACGAACTTAAATGGAGTGACAAGCTCGAAAAAACCAGATTAGAGCTAATTGATTTAGCCTTGGCCTCAGGAAAAATAGCAAGAAGGGAACCTGACCAGAAATTAGTAGTGAGTATAGAGAATACTAAAGATGAAATGGAACTGGTACTGTATAACGAGAAAGATAGGAAAAATTCAATTCAGTTCATGTCATACCCAAAGCCTGCTAACCAGACAAAACAAGAACCAAAGTCAGCAACTGACATTCTGGCTAGTATTGCAAAATGCTTGATACCAATAAAGACTTTAGCCCTAGATCTACAGATACTTGTGGAATCCAAAGGGGACGGAATAACTCAGCTAGCAAGAGAATCAAAAAATCTAGTGAGTGAAGCGCCCAAAGTTCACCAGTTTACATGGGCAAACCGACACGCAAATAGTTTTCGGACAGAGTAAGGTCAATAAAAAGGATAAAATAACAGAAATCCCGAAAGGAACCAGTATTTGTTATTTCACAGATGGCTCCAAAGAAGATGAAGAAACTTGGTGGGGTTTCATTAGGAAAGAAAAAGGTAAAATTGTCTTTAAACAAAAAGGACAGTTGGCTAAAGATGAGTCAGCACAACTGGCGGAAGTCACTGCAGTTTTCAATGCCTTGAAACATATGAAGACAACAAGTGCCTTGACCGCAGTTCTAGTTACAGATAGTGACTACGTGTACAAAGCGCTAACAGAGTACGTCGATACGTGGAAACTTAACGGCTTCAGCACCACAAAGGGCAAGCCGCTAAAACAAGACGTTCTATGGAAAGATATCGCCGTGTTGTTAGAGGAAGTGAAACCAAAGGTGCTACATCAGAGTAGCCATACGGTTCAGACAACATCAGCTGCGAAAGGGAACTCTGAAGTTGATGAATATATCAGAGACAAGACAGTGCGAATTTGTAAAATAATTAGAGCAATCACTAAAGAAAGCGAAAAAGATATTGTCAAAACCTTGCATGAAGACTTAATGCATCCAAGCTTAAGTTACATGGCAAAGTATTGTAAGGCCACAGGGCTGCACATACAGAATCTGAAGACAACTTATCTGAAAGTCAGGAAAGAATGTCCAGAATGCAGAAAAGTAATGACAAGTAGAAACAATGATTATGGATCAAGTAATTATATTGCACCAGATCAGAGGAAAAAGATTCAAACACAAAACAGGAACTGTTGATAAAGTAATCAATATCACGTCAAATACTAGTGTAGAACTCGAAAATAACGGAATTTGGTCATGTCGGGACATAGTAAAAGCATAATGAGGAGGGTGGCATTTGAGTCAATTATTGGGTCTAAAACAGGATGGGTACAATGTCAAAATGAAGCATATGCCCTACTAAGAGTAAAGAAGTGGCATGAGGATTGCCCTGAGGGTACCATTAGCAGATTGATACCATTCACAAGTTGTTGCATTTGCGAAAGTGGCAACGTGGCCGAGTTGCTTTGGGAAGGCCCAAATGAAAAGCGACCAAGCAAAGAAAGCTTGAAAGAACCTCTCATGAGGGGGAGACAAAACCTTTTTCCCTGGTACAATCCAGAAGGGAAAATAGGGCACTGTGCACTTGGAGAAGTCACAGTGTGCGGAAATTGCAGACTGGGAAAACAAAAGTGGGTCATCCAGAAGATACAACCAGGGACAGCTGGTTGTGTCTGCCGAACCTGTAAATTATGTAAAGAGAAACTTATTTTACTCGGTTCAAAATGTTCCTGCAAGTTTAGAAAGTCTAAACTGGAACTATGTAACAGATGTGATAGGCTAGAAGAGCAGAAATGAGTTCAGACTGTCAGTCAGAAAGAAGTCTGGTTAACCCGAAAATCGAAGATTGCCATGGGATGTGTTGCCCAAGGCAAAATAATGACCTGCTGGGTTAGCAACCCGATCCCTTTAATGGAAGAAGAAGAAAGGGCATGGCTATATCGATATTGTCATTTGTCAGGACTGACTAGTCCTTCCTACACTGATCCTCTGGAAGAAGGATCTGTGATGGGCCAGATTCTGGGACAACTGACCTGTCTGGATGTGTGGGAAAAAGTGATCTCACATAATCTAAGTGAACCAAACAAAGTCATTCTTGTGAAAAGAGAGGGTCAGTATGAGAGCAGCACAGTCGAACAGCTAGTTGTAGCTGAGGCAAAAAATCTGAACTTCAACATTGTACAACACAACTGGGAGACCAGAACATGGGAATTAGGTGTCAGAGAAACTGACGTAACCATGATGTCCAGCAGTCAGATTATCATGACTGGGGAAGCCTGGTTTAAAATCAAAAGTGATGAAAAAATGCGTCTGAAATTAGGAAAATGACGATGAATCTCTGTTGCACCAGGGGATACATGGTCATAGGATTCGGAATACAAGGAATCAGCATTGTGTGGGAAACAGAATCTAAACCCGCGAAAGAACGAGTTCGAGACTGGCTGCTCCAAAAACATTCTTAGGGAAAGATAGGCAAACCTCTGTTTTCTCATCCACAGCAAAGATGACTAGAGGGGGGAGAGGAAGGAGACTGAAAGATGAATACAGAAGACTTCACCAAGAAAGGAGAAGAGGCTACCAGGAGGTAGTCGCAGGGCTAAGTATAACTTTCATTCTCTCAGTAGTTATCTTAGGTGGATTCGGAACACAAGAGGTGGAAGAAATCTACACTGTCTACCCCTGTAGTAAATTGGAGAAAATAACTAAATTATACTGCTATAATCAAACAATAATGAACAAAGGCTCGCCCCTGATTTTAGCAGGAATACTATATGACCCAGAAAATAATGCTAAATTGATAAGGAACTGGATAACAGACATAGACCCTAAATACTGGAATTGTACCAGTAAAGAAAGTTTCCTTAATTCAGTGGCAGATTATGGCCCTACAACGGAAAAAGGAAAGACCATAGTAAAATGGAAAAAACTAGAAGTACTGAATCAAACACATGTCTTACTCCAAGGGCAGAGAGTAGACAATACGGCAGCCAAAAATATTAGCCTGAAAAACTTTGACCTAATGTGGTGGACCTACTCATACGGAAAAACTATCTCTACGTTAGAATGGAATTGTGAAACGGGCAGAGCAGAAATAAAAAGACTACAAATAGTTGTAGATAAAACTAAAAGAAAACTAGAGATAATCAAAGGCACGGCAGAAACTGAGGAAATAGAGTCTACTGAGTCAGAGCCGATGAAACCTGCAGCGTTGCGTTTAGGGCCAGCACCAGTAGATCGTTGGATTCGTGGAAGTGAATTCCAGGATAGGACCCTAATTCATTCAATTCATGAAAAAGAACCAATAATCCCTGCAGGAAATACAAACTGGATAAATTGCTACCTCAGGTCCCGAGCCACACCAATGTGTAAGAAGGTCCAAGACTGCCCATGGATAGGAAAAATGTTATGGCCTAGCAACAAAGACAGGTCAACTGTCGATCATAAAAAACAATGTGCCTATAAAACAAACCGGGATAAGCAAGTCTGGTACTGCGTGATAAAAGCTGAAGCCCCATGGAACCAAACCTTAATGGAAAAATATGAGAATGAAACTATCTCTATGTGGCATAAATGGATACTAAAGAATTATAATTTCACAAAAGGAACAGGTAGCGAGGGGGATAGGACTACATGGACTGTGAAAGCCACATTAGAATGGAAGAAAAGATCTCGGGGGAATTTTAGACATCCGTATACTTTGGAATATTTTCCGAATGCAGGGATCCCCGAATTAATTCTAAATATATCCGGGATAGCAGAATATCTAAGAACAGAAGTCACAGACCAACAGTATAGAAGTGCCTTACTGTTGTATATGCTACAAGGAGGTGAAGCTCTGAAGCATTATGCTGTTGCCAAAGGAACAGATGGTTATGTGAGATATCACGGGAGGCATCAGGACATTAAAGATATAACAACGGGTAAAAAGGAGGCTAATCTTATCTGGCCAGTACATATGAAGTATCTGGGTTCCCATCAGATAATAAATTCGTACAAAAAGCAATCCATAGGACAATGGGAGAGTGGTTATTATTTAAAAATAGATGATCCACATACATATCCATTAGGGGTGGAACGGTACACAGAAGTCACGGTTCGGTTCATACCTCGGTTCAGACATCACGGTTCGGTACGATTTCGGTACAATGGAGGGAAAAGCAAAACAAAAATGCAGAAGGCATTGTATTTTTTAAATAAGTTTTATTAATAAAGGCATAGAACCAGTTTATTTGTAGTGCACTGACAATAGTTTTATATAATTAGTTTATTAATTAAATTAATAAAAAGACAAAAAGACCTTGCGATATGTTTGGTAATTGTACCTGAATTAATTTAAATTTAATTTGCTATATTTCAGATCAATATATTTGTTTTCCTTAATTTTAATTAACATTATTAATTAACAATGTAACATTATTCTCATCTGAATTATAAATAATTGATTTCTGTATAAAATAATACTACCATTAATAACGCATTCAATTTTCTTTTTTAATCAATGTAGAATGTTTAAGATTAGTGCTCCGAGGACGAGAAATGAAAACCAATGCAATATGAATGTCCAAAAGGTGGGACCCACAGACTGTTTTGAAATGGAGTTGGATAAATATGTTTTGCTTTTAAAACAGTGTGTGTGTGTGTGTGTGTGTTTGTGTGTGTGAGAGAGAGAGAGAGAGAGAGAGAGAGAGAGAGAGAGAGAGAGAGAGAGAGAGAGAGAGAGAGAGAGAGAGATTTTGGTTGGGTGACAGTTGTAGGTTACAGTTTGACAAGAGTTTACAGTGTGACAAAAGCACAATGTTGTGTTTTATTGCGAGTGTACACAAATATAAGTAAACACTTTGCAGGTTTAATGATCTGTATGAACAAAATGACGGAGTATGTTTTTTTATGTTTCTGTTCGATCGCGGCCGCGCCTCTCTCACTCACACACACACACATAAACACACACACTCCAGCATTGCAATCTTGACATCGCAGCCTGTTCATTATGTGGTCACACCAAACGCGAATAGAGCGTTAAATTCGCGTCTATCGCGTCTAGTTCGACGCTAGTCCAAAGCGAATAGGACGCGCGTATAATGGTGTGTTCACACCGAACGCGAATTTAATTATTTGGGCGAGTAGATTACATACAAAGTCAATGCAAAGACGCGAATAGACGCATCATTCGCGCCGGGCGTTGCGAATGACGCGAATTGGGCGACGCGTTTGCCGCGAATGTCTTCCGCGCAAGTTGAAAAATTTGAACTCGAGCGAATGTTCAAGCGTCTAACTAAACGCGATAGACGCGTATTTGACGCTCTATTCGCGTTCGGTGTGAACACACCATAAAGCCAACGTTTGAAGTGAACGCGCGTTCAGAGCAAAGCCGATGGTACAGATTATGTGTCCCTAAAGAACCCGCGTATCTAACAGTAGTTCCGCATTACATTAATTAATTTCCACGCGAGTTTTATTTATTTTTATACCGTGTATTCTCCGTGTAAATTCGTGCACCGAACCGTGACGCCCGTACCGTTTCGGTTCGGTACGAATACATGTACCGTTCCACCCCTAATATCCATGGGGAAGTAGGAGAAAAATATATATTAGACCTACCAAAGGAACCTTCACCAAACAATGGAATGCGACTGACTGGTACGGTAATCCGTGCACACTACGAGACCAAATAGAAATAGTAAAAAGCTTCAAAGGGAAAAGAATTGCGTACAAATTGAAATGCGTAAAGGAATTTGATTTAGGAACAGAAGTTTTAATGGTGGGGGTAAGAGAAGACAACAAAAAGGTTGAATTCTGGAGTGATCGGGTGGAGATTACATACCCGTGTACCGCAGAGTTGTTCAATAAGTGGCAATATGCTACTTTCAGCGCCCCTATTATACAATCATATGCTGCAACGACTAAAAATAAAAGCATCGCCAGAAACTATATGTCCTGCAATTATGAAGCTATGGAAGGCACAGAGTGGACAAAAGAGAATCTGAAAATAACCCCTCTGATACTGAAACAAATGACAGGAGAAACGCAAATAAGAAAAATATGTGCTATAATCCCGTATATTGATTATGAAAGCGAATGGAAAGAGTTACTTCTAAATATTAAGAATTGTACTATATTGCGCCGGGGGCATTATAGTAACAATTGTCATGATGATGGTCCTAATTAAATTGTTGAACGTATGCATCCATTACAGAAGGTTGCGCCAAATAACTAACAAAGCCAAATATAGAAGAATCCCCTTGTCGGTCGATTTCTCAGAATCCGAGAACGACAGTGAGGTAGAAGGGGAGGGGCTCATAACCAAATTGAGAATATAAAAATTGAAGGACTCGGAGTATCAGCTCACTCATCTGGCCTGATCACTCAGCTGACTGACTTGACCCGCCGAGAATAAACGAAACCTCTTTGAAGAGAACCAGAAGATGGCATCCAACCAAGAACCAAATTCATGGGGAAATGATTCCAATCTGACTGACCCAACTTGCTCCGATCCGTCGGTAAACAAATCTCAAATCGTAATCTATAATATAATTCTGAGCTTTTATTGGCTGATGATGATAATGGGATTAAGGGGGCTATGGCAAATTCCAATTGCGTTATGTCACATAGCCGTATTCAATTTGAGGAGACGGCTTAATTTGGCGGGAATACTAATCGGACAAGTTGTTAAGAGCCCTAGAATGAAATCCATATTTGGGACTAGAGGCTTGATAATTCTGGAAACCCTCAATATAATACTCACCACATGTACTTTGGTAAAGTGCTATCTTGAGGGGGGTTATGAAAAACTAATAGGATTTTGTTTTACCATTTTTGTGATTTTTTATTTAATGGTACTAGCAATTAGACGAGTATAAGCTGGAGGTAGAAAAATGGCTATCTACATAGTAGTGGTAATGACAGCTGCATTAATGACCATGGTGACTGCAGAATATTATGATGATCCTAGAATATTTGGTATATCAATGATGGTGGTTATCAATGACTGGTTTTATCTAATGAAAATGATAAAAGCTGTTAAAACATGTTGTCTTAGTATTGAGTTAACAATACCTTCTGTAACGTCTAATTAGGATTCAACAACCTACAATAGACGAGTGAGGACAAGACACCTTGATGGATACCAACAACTTGCAAATGAGAGAACAAGAAATTGTAATATGTGTAATGGACATACTGAAAGTCTAAGAATAAGATGTTTTTTAGAAGATAGATGGTGTGACATGTGTCCCGAATGTACTGTTAAAAATGATGTAAAAATGGATGAGATTGGAGGAGTAGTTATAACAAAACGAAGAGAAAGAATGGATACTTATGAACCCTGGGTGTCAAGTAGATTCCTTGGATGGTGTATCGAAATGAATTTCCAATGGTGTGGTATAGGCGAAATTCTAGCAATGCAGGCTGGCTCAAAAAATAGTTATACAGCCAAGACCTATCATCTCGAACCGAGGGTATACCTGAAAAGAACCAGTGCTGGTGGTCTGGAAACCATAATAGGAATCGTGTACAGAAGCTGGGTCTGGGGAGACCTAAGTCAATCACCAGATGGTGAAGAAGAATATGAATACAGTTGTGTTTATGTTCCAACAGAGAGTCCTTATATCAGAGGCCCCTGGGGAATGGGCGGGAGTCCCATTCACTCAACGAATCGCGGCCCGAGGAATTCCATTCGGAATCAACCAGTTGAATCTGGACAAACTTCCGAAACTATGGAGGAAAGAACACGAGTTTCAGTGGACACCAGTGAACCAGCAGTGGTACAGGCAGATTGTACTGCAGAGTCTGATGAGATGGTGTTACCTCTCAGGGATGAGCAATGATCAGGTCAGAGGGCTGAAAGTGATGATGTGCAGGCCTAATGAGGTCGGCTACCGCCTGTGTGAGGTGGAATTCGACTGTATCACACCAAGCGTATATTGTATGGGAAGTTTGGATAGATTAGATTGATTTTTGAAGACAGAATGTCTGATTGGTAACAATGCACAAAAACCAAGGAAACTACAGAGACCCAGAGTTAATTTGAATAGATTTAGAAAAACTAAAAGTGCTCATTAAATGCCACGAGGGGGTGTGATATAGATGGCCCATATGTGTGACATTTCACTCGCTATAATATCATTATAATATGAAACAAATAAGATGATCAGAATAAAAGAAATATCTGGGCTATGAAATGTACAACGAATAAAAAGAATGATCAATGTATGAACTATGTATGACTTGTTTGAGGGAAAAACCTTTGACTCACAAAACTGCCGTTATCATGCACAGGATGCACAGATGCACAGGATACACAGACCCCCACCCTGCCTGAGGCAGTTTCCAAGAACCAGATGCACTGTTTATGTTATCTCACCTCCTATATACTGAGAATTAGGGTGTGCTGTCGCTAGCTAAATGTATCCTGCTGACGTATATGATTGCTGTTAGCTGCAGAAAGTGACTGCTGTTAGCTGCGGAAAGTGCTTGCTGTTAGCTGCGGAGAGTGCTTGCTGTTAGCTGCGTAAAGTATTTGCTGTTATCTACGGAAAGAAATTGCCGATAGCTACCACCAGTACCGGTGGAAACCTGGCTATAAAAGAAGGAGAGTCAGATGGACACTTCGCTCTTCCTTGCAATCGACACCCTGTCACACCAGCAGTTGACAGGGGCAAGAAGCTGTCAGCCTAGCTAGTATCTATCTGTTAGTTAGTACTCATTTTTGATCTGTAACAAGTGTTTCTTTTTTAATTTGATTATTTTAATAAATTCTGTTACATTTATTATAATCATCTGACTGGACCTTGGATCATTGAGTGCTAGTCACATTCTTCCAACTGGATCAGGAAGATCCTTTCTGGGGAAAACGACATCAGAGGGTGAGCATTCTTTTGAGATAAGAATATTTCACTGTTGAATTTGATTGATCAAAACAGCCTAGCCAAAGAGGCAGCATATAACATGTAAACATATAGAGTGATATATGTACTACAAACTGTTATAGTGCGAACACGGTTGAAGAGTACCGCAAAAGGGAGACTTATAATATAAAGGGGAAATCTATTATCTCTATAATAGAATACGAATTTATATAGACTGATCACCTAACTCTTGAGGACACGACTAAAGGATAGGCTCTTTAGTTACCGCGGGATTATATTGATGTCCTGAACGGATGTCTTATAATTCGGAACGGTATTAATCGTGAAAATCCATCGCAATAGAAAACTCAAATGTTGAGCAATTTGTACTTTTGTTTCATGTTTTGTAAATATGGTTTTGCAAGGGCTTTTTATTGCACCACTAGACATAGTCATCTTGTTGAGATGACACTGTTCACATTTCTTTCTTTTTTGTTTTTGTTTTAGGTGAAGACAGAAACGATGTAAGTTTATGCTATTCCGCACATGGGAAAACGTGTGATGAACGCATGGCTTACATTTAAGAGGCTTTTTTTATTTATTTATTTATTTTTTATAAATGACTGAACTTTCTCCTTTTGACAAAACCAGTATTTCATATTATATTATACTTAATATTATATTAAGGTGCTCAACGTCCCGCTTAGCATTAAAGATTAGTTTGTTTTTAATTGGTATCATCATCTTCTTTGACTCAAATAAAGTTACTATATGTGCTATAAATCTTCGTAATTTTTTTTTTTTGCTCTTCTGACAGATTTGTTAGAGGAACTATATGCCACAGTATTGTAATGCAAACACATTAAGAACAATAAAGTTACAGGTCCTTGTTAAGACTATGAGTAAAATTCAAACAATCGTTATACAGGATTTATGTTTGCACAAAAGGAAATACAAGAGGTAAATTTACTTCAACCGTGTGTACGGGGTATAAGAGGGTTGAAAAGTTGTTTATAATAAACACACATAAGTGTGCAAATGACGGTTCTATTACGCCGATAGATTTAGTCATCTTGTTCAGACAGCAGATGATACTGTTTCACAGTATGTATGTAGGACTGTATGTTTTTAGGTGAAGACTTTTCTTAAAGAGCTGTCAACATTCTGCGTTTTATAGGAATAAATGACAATTCATTTAAGTAATAGTCTTTCTGTTTGAGAATATTTGACTAAGCTGATACTTTGTTTAGGTCAACTTCCCCCATCTATCTATGATGTGGTCTATATATGCTGTTTTACACTTAAAACCATACGGCAGAGTCACATTTGACTATTGCCCTGAGAGATGCGTATTCATTAAAGCATGAGGTTGTTAAACAAAGTTCCACACTTTGGTAAATCCTGCAGATAAAATTGCATAAAAGCAAATTCTAGAGGTCAAATTGCTAAAAAAAAAAGTAAATACAACATGAGCCATCTAAAACAGATACAGAAACCCTCTCTTCCGATCTATTGCTAAAGTTTAAGAATAAAATGCTGTTTAAGAACAGCATAAGAAAATTACACACATTTAAACCGATATTATTTTAGGTCTGTCTACGAAGAGGTCACAAGACATATAATAGGACCAACATGAAAAGTGAGACTTGATGTTTTTATGTTACATACATACAACTGTTACACTTAAAACAAAACCTATCGATTAGTTCTATTATGAGTCAAGGTGTCACAGACACACAATTCGTCATGTTTGTCTTCACAATCGGGGATTCTTTAAGAAAAACAGTATGTGTCCATCATCAGTGTATACCAAATTTGTTTAACATATCTTCATTTTCCACAATTATAAATATTGATTAGCAACAGCTCAATGGTTACCAAATGCTAGTGAAGAGATTATCTACAGAATGTCACTGGCACATTAGTTAGCTATTAGTGATAGTGGCCCTGGTATCGTCACATCGTAGTGAGTACACATATAAACCACAAAGTTTTGACTATGAAGCCAGGCCAAAAACAGAAAACAGCAATTAGTTGTAGCAGTATGGAGATTGAGTTATGTTCTTTGATTTTGCAAAGAACATAACAGCAGCATTCTTATTGTAATGTCGGGTGTGATTGTAATGCTTGTGTGGTGTTTTCTTTACACTTTCCCCATTGATGTCTGTTTCCCATGTCATGTTAGTGAACTCTAGGTCTTCTCGCCTTCTATTTGGTCATAAGTGACAGTATTCACATGAATTTGCATGATTTAATAACTTCGAATGCTGGGTGTTATATCCATATCTGTGTTACACAACATATTTTCAACACAAGCTGTTTATGTTGACCGTAAGCATCGGTAAGTGTCAACATGTATGGAAAAGACCATTGTGTTACAGCAAAACCACTATCGGTGGAATGATATTGTAATGTATAGAGTTTTTTTCATTAATAAATTAACTTTTAATTAACATTACCTCATTGTTTCTTGACATATGTTTATAACCGTGATCCAATTTTCACATCTCAAAGAATCTTACAGACGGAAAATGTTTATCCAGAATTTAGACTACTGTTAAAAAAAAAGTCGACGTGTAGGGATATATACAATCGCTACATTGTATTTAATGTCACTATAGAGACAATTTAATGCACGCTTCAGGGGCTGAACTTTTAACATTTTAATCTTTGGTAAAAGTTAACTTAAAGTCTGCACAAAAAGAAAAAAAAGAAATTCCATCCTTTCTAAATGCATGTTATGGATCTATTGAGAACAATTCACCAGTGCCTATGTTTTGACCTTGTAATGTTTAATCAAATTTGTTGGAAAATCAAAAATACATGTAGGCTTTACTCAACTTTTTATGTCAACCGGTTTTACGCAGATGCCGCATTTAATTAACATTGTTTATTTCAGTAAACTTAGCTATAACATTGATTCAATTTCATTTAGTGGAATCAGGTTAACATTCTTAATTTTGTCCAAAACTATTAAGTTCAATTATCCTAAACTGTTATATCCAAGGCATGCCCAAAGTAGTTGTTTTTATTATTATTAAAACCACTTTAATTATTGTTAGCACGTCCTCACCCCCGGTCTACACTTTACCACAATGGTAACCTCCAAAAACACTAACACACCAGAAACTCTTTTAAATATAATCATAAAAGAACATTAAATATTATTAACATTAATATTGGATTAACTCCATTTACTTCAGTATATTGAACAAGCATCAAATGTTATTTTTGGTATACTGAAACATGAAAATATTGAGTTAAGTCAAACGCAACTGTTTCAAGTCAGATTAACGCAATGTATTGTGTTTGAATGAGAAAGCTAATACAACCGTGTTAAATGAAATCTTTTTTTTTTTTGACTGAATTCTCTCTGGCGACATCAAGGACTTGTTGTTTATGCAGGACATAGTTATTTATGGCTTCCTGAAGACCACCCCCTCCAGCGGGGGTTATATTATCCACCCTGATAATCTCACAGAGCTACACAGAGCTCTGGTGACCTGCTGACAGAGCTGCCCTAACAGGAGAGTACATGTTCCAGTGTGGACAACGCTACTAACATCTCAGCGATCAAAGGAACATTGTCTGATTGCTACATGGACTGCCAAATACCGCTTCAACATTCCCCTATACCTGAGCATGACACAAATTGCGCTTCTTCGACTAAAAACACTTTGGAGGATCAGACCCATAAACCTAAACTTCAGAGTGTTAATGCACAAGACTTGGACGATTGTGCTGCAAGGACTCAATCACATGACATTCCAGGAACTATCCGAATCTTTCAACATCGAATAGGGGACAAAGTTTACACCATCCATGAAGTTTTGTTCTAAAAAAAAATCTAAAAATT
The DNA here is from genome assembly GCF_029890125.1 of Rhinichthys klamathensis goyatoka. Lineage (NCBI taxonomy): Eukaryota > Metazoa > Chordata > Actinopteri > Cypriniformes > Leuciscidae > Rhinichthys > Rhinichthys klamathensis. Next base: position 459,678 of record NW_026607021.1, read on the forward strand.
TCTAACTAAAGGCTTGATGGAGCGCGACTGCCCGCTGAGTTCTGAAGATGCTGCGCACAAGCCTACAGTGTACGAGTGCGCCACGAGCAAAGAGTGCCGTTTAAGAGCTACAATAGACTGTATGTTTGAAGATTATTTTAGAGGCCAGATGGTTGACTTGATGCATAAGATCATCGATGGTGCGTGTGTTTCGAATAATGACTGTGCGGGAGATACCAGACGTGTAACAAATCTCAAAAATGAAATGATTGTAAGAGGCCTAACAAATTCGTGGCATGATGTTACGATTGTGTGTCTTAATGCCAACGAGCCAGTCTGTGTAATTCTCAGAAAAGTTCTGGGTGTGGTGTTTGATTGTAGTAACGAGTTTGGAGTTCTATGTATGTGTACGTTTGTAACAGATCTATGTGTGTCACTGTTTTAAAAAATGAGAAATTATGTGACGTCGGTGAAATTATTGAAACTTTAGTCAGCTTCATCCTGGAGCAAAACATGATAGCATGCCGCGATTTCCTATTCTGGCTCGATCACCTGTAAATGGAGTTATTGTTTTACTTTATGTATATGTAATTATTGTTGAAATAAAAGGTTTATCCACTTAAGTCATCATTCTTACGTGACCGTGTCTAAGCTAAAAAATGGTATTATACATATTGATTCTTGTAGAGTAATAATTTAAAGATCTTCATTCTTTGTTTTGTTGCATTTTAAAAAATACTACATGATTTAAAAGATTAAATATTTCAGAGATCCTTGGAGATCATTGTAACGGTGTACGGGGGTGGTCTTCAGGAAGCCATAAATAACTATGTCCTGCATAAACAACAAGTCCTTGATGTCGCCAGAGAGAATTCAGTCAAAAAAAAAAAAGATTTCATTTAACACGGTTGTATTAGCTTTCTCATTCAAACACAATACATTGCGTTAATCTGACTTGAAACAGTTGCGTTTGACTTAACTCAATATTTTCATGTTTCAGTATACCAAAAATAACATTTGATGCTTGTTCAATATACTTAAGTAAATGGAGTTAATCCAACACGATTCTTTTCAACCATTTTACTTAATCCATTTGGGTTGAGATTACATACCCATAGCAATATAGCAAATATAGAAAACTAGGAAGAGGATTTCCCCCTTCCCATCATTTTCATCAGGATAAAAAATTGGTACTTGTCAATGTTTAATGTTCTTTTATGATTATATTTAAAAGAGTTTCTGGTGTGTTAGTGTTTTTGGAGGTTACCATTGTGGTAAAGTGTAGACCGGGGGTGAGGACGTGCTAACAATAATTAAAGTGGTTTTAATAATAATAAAAACAACTACTTTGGGCATGCCTTGGATATAACAGTTTAGGATAATTGAACTTAATAGTTTTGGACAAAATTAAGAATGTTAACCTGATTCCACTAAATGAAATTGAATCAATGTTATAGCTAAGTTTACTGAAATAAACAATGTTAATTAAATGCGGCATCTACGCAAAACCGGTTGACATAAAAAGTTGAGTAAAGCCTACATGTATTTTTGATTTTCCAACAAATTTGATTAAACCTTACAAGGTCAAAACATAGGCACTGGTGAATTGTTCTCAATAGATCCATAACATGCATTTAGAAAGGATGGAATTTCTTTTTTTTCTTTTTGTGCAGACTTTAAGTTAACTTTTACCAAAGATTAAAATGTTAAAAGTTCAGCCCCTGAAGCGTGCATTAAATTGTCTCTATAGTGACATTAAATACAATGTAGCGATTGTATATATCCCTACACGTCGACTTTTTTTTTAACAGTAGTCTAAATTCTGGATAAACATTTTCCGTCTGTAAGATTCTTTGAGATGTGAAAATTGGATCACGGTTATAAACATATGTCAAGAAACAATGAGGTAATGTTAATTAAAAGTAATTTATTAATGAAAAAAACTCTATACATTACAATATCATTCCACCGATAGTGGTTTTGCTGTAACACAATGGTCTTTTCCATACATGTTGACACTTACCGATGCTTACGCTCAACATAAACAGCTTGTGTTGAAAATATGTTGTGTAACACAGATATGGATATAACACCCAGCATTCGAAGTTATTAAATCATGCAAATTCATGTGAATACTGTCACTTATGACCAAATAGAAGGCGAGAAGACCTAGAGTTCACTAACATGACATGGGAAACAGACATCAATGGGGAAAGTGTAAAGAAAACACCACACAAGCATTACAATCACACCCGACCTTACAATAAGAATGCTGCTGTTATGTTCTTTGCAAAATCAAAGAACATAACTCAATCTCCATACTGCTACAACTAATTGCTGTTTTCTGTTTTTGGCCTGGCTTCATAGTCAAAACTTTGTGGTTTATATGTGTACTCACTACAATGTGACGATACCAGGGCCACTATCACTAATAGCTAACTAATGTGCCAGTGACATTCTGTAGATAATCTCTTCACTAGCATTTGGTAACCATTGAGCTGTTGCTAATCAATATTTATAATTGTGGAAAATGAAAATATGTTAAACAAATTTGGTATACACTGATGATGGACACATACTGTTTTTCTTAAAGAATCCCCGATTGTGAAGACAAACATGACGAATTGTGTGTCTGTGACACCTTGACTCATAATAGAACTAATCGATAGGTTTTGTTTTAAGTGTAACAGTTGTATGTATGTAACATAAAAACATCAAGTCTCACTTTTCATGTTGGTCCTATTATATGTCTTGTGACCTCTTCGTAGACAGACCTAAAATAATATCGGTTTAAATGTGTGTAATTTTCTTATGCTGTTCTTAAACAGCATTTTATTCTTAAACTTTAGCAATAGATCGGAAGAGAGGGTTTCTGTATCTGTTTTAGATGGCTCATGTTGTATTTACTTTTTTTTTTAGCAATTTGACCTCTAGAATTTGCTTTTATGCAATTTTATCTGCAGGATTTACCAAAGTGTGGAACTTTGTTTAACAACCTCATGCTTTAATGAATACGCATCTCTCAGGGCAATAGTCAAATGTGACTCTGCCGTATGGTTTTAAGTGTAAAACAGCATATATAGACCACATCATAGATAGATGGGGGAAGTTGACCTAAACAAAGTATCAGCTTAGTCAAATATTCTCAAACAGAAAGACTATTACTTAAATGAATTGTCATTTATTCCTATAAAACGCAGAATGTTGACAGCTCTTTAAGAAAAGTCTTCACCTAAAAACATACAGTCCTACATACATACTGTGAAACAGTATCATCTGCTGTCTGAACAAGATGACTAAATCTATCGGCGTAATAGAACCGTCATTTGCACACTTATGTGTGTTTATTATAAACAGCTTTTCAACCCTCTTATACCCCGTACACACGGTTGAAGTAAATTTACCTCTTGTATTTCCTTTTGTGCAAACATAAATCCTGTATAACGATTGTTTGAATTTTACTCATAGTCTTTACAAGGACCTGTAACTTTATTGTTCTTAATGTGTTTGCATTACAATACTGTGGCATATAGTTCCTCTAACAAATCTGTCAGAAGAGCAAAAAAAAAAAATTACGAAGATTTATAGCACATATAGTAACTTTATTTGAGTCAAAGAAGATGATGATACCAATTAAAAACAAACTAATCTTTAATGCTAAGCGGGACGTTGAGCACCTTAATATAATATTAAGTATAATATAATATGAAATACTGGTTTTGTCAAAAGGAGAAAGTTCAGTCATTTATAAAAAATAAATAAATAAATAAAAAAAGCCTCTTAAATGTAAGCCATGCGTTCATCACACGTTTTCCCATGTGCGGAATAGCATAAACTTACATCGTTTCTGTCTTCACCTAAAACAAAAACAAAAAAGAAAGAAATGTGAACAGTGTCATCTCAACAAGATGACTATGTCTAGTGGTGCGATTAAAAGCCCTTGCAAAACCATATTTACAAAACATGAAACAAAAGTACAAATTGCTCAACATTTGAGTTTTCTATGTATGCATCATAAACAATGTCTGTATGACGTAATTTATTTTCTTAGTGATTTGGGGTCTTGAATTTACATGGTGATTTATGCACACTTCATTATTTCTTTTCATTTTGCCAGAGTGTGGAACATTATTTACCACTATTAAAGTTGATGAAATGAATCAATGTATAGCTCTCAGTGCAATAGTCAGATGCGATTCAGTTGTAACAGATTAAGTGTAAAATTTAAACTAAAAGCATAACTTATTTTTCGTGTTGATGCTTTGTGTAAACTGAAATCATAGATAGCTGTAAAGTTGCATTGCAAGAAATATCAATTTAGTCAAACACTCTCAAGCAGAAATACTATCACTTAAATTCTTAATTTGCATTTATTCCTATAAACACTGAATGTTGACAGTTCTCAAAGAAGAGTCCAACAAACAAAATATTTTAACAAAATATCTGAATAAGACGAATAACACTATTATTAACACTTTATAAGACGGATAAAAACACTACTTACAAAACAAAATGTACCAACTTTCACATTTGTTCACAAATGGATTTTGTGTATTTATTATAAATTTTGCTTTTCAATGTATGCTGTGCCCTCTTTTCTTACTGATTTGGTCTTTTGAATCTTACAGATTTTTTTGGACACACATACAGTAACTATATAAAGATTATGTTTGAAAGTTATTCAAGAGTGTGAAAACTTTGTATCACTGCGGTGTGAAATACCCCCTGTCAAAATATGTTAGCTTGTAAAAATACGCACAGAGTTTAGCAGTACTATTTACACACACACACACACACACACACACACACACACACACACACACACATACACATTTTTGGAGGATGTGTAATAGAGCTCATCTCTTTAATTTTGTGCTGGATGTTTAAAGTGCTAGTGACTTCTATGATGTTTTGTAGCATAAAGATTTATCTGGATCACTCAACATAAAGTTTTGTTTTCTGACCTCACAGAGATTACACTAAGATTTGATTTCTTGACTTTTGCTTGTTTGCACTGTGCCCCGGATCTTAGGAATCAATGTGTGGTTGTTACACACCTCAGGTATAATTTGAAATGTAGGTTTGTCAAAAGAAAAAGGTTCAGTCATACATTTTCTAGTGAAAATTGTGTTTTACTCGTGTGAGGAAACTGCTCGGCTACAGTTCTAATACCAGTTGCTGGTTATCAGTCTGTTTTAAAGAATACAATAAAGTAAAAGTTTTATTTAAAGAAAATAGACAACTTTCCTTGCTTTTTGTGGCAAACAAATGTATAAATGTCTGAACATTTAAAATCCCTTAGTTTGAAGTAAAATATGTAAATCTGTTGTTGTTTTGCAACACACACACACACACACACACACACACACACACACACACTATGGGTTGGGGTAAAAACTAAAACATTTTCTTTAAAAAATACTAAAATAACTAGTAACTAATAAAGTAACGACCAAATTGATATACACTAAAAATGTTTTTTGTGTGCGAGCCCAGAGAATCACCAGAAAGCTTTTGATGAAGTGTCATTCTTTAAACATCCAGCCTAAGCAACTGTCGTAAAACCATTAACAAACCCATTTAGGTTGCACTCTTCCCCCTGCCAGTTCCACTTGTAAACACCTTAACTGTGATTTTAGAAAAAATTTTTGATTCTTTGTCTTCGGTATTAACATAAACCTATAGTTCAGGTACTACATCCTACTGTGGCACACACACACACACATACACACACGTAGGGCTAATGGTATTCCTGAATGCCTTGACTCAAATGTTTTGAGTCAATTAACATATAGGCTGCCCTACAACAAAGGTTTTCAACACTCAGGTGCCACCATTACGTGATACCGGCTTGGGTGAATTTCACCCCCAACAATCAAAGGAAAATACAATCAGTTTCCCCCCAGCTGACTGGAAGGAGCCCAGATTTTTGTTGACACATGGAGTCTCTGTCAATCGTGAGTGACAAGGGGTGCCTAAATCTACCAAAAGATGGTCATAAAATCAAACAAAAGTTTTTTTTTGTCTTTTAAAAGTTTCCCGGATCTCACCAAAAGAGGATGTCACACGGCTCCAAACTTCCTAGACATACAGGAGCCTGTCAGCTACCACCGTAAATCAGAAACACTGTTTTCTTGATACAAGAACACTACGACAGTCATGAGTGACAGGCACACAACTCTGTACCAACACAGGGCCATAAATCAAGTCATAAAACACCTTTTTTGACACATGGTTTATGTTAATACTACTAATAGGTACATTCTTTATTCTCAAGTGCTTTGTTCTAATCGCGATATGGAATAGTGTCTGTAAACAAAAAGACTGTTTGAATATGAATCGCATTTTTGTGTGAACAGCTTTGAATGAACAGCTTTTACCTAACTATATTGCAATACTGAAAAAAAAAATCGACTGAAATATGTTGAAATAAAATATTTGTGTATAAGCAACGTAAACTGCAAATTAACATTAAAACGATATGTTACATATGAAAGACAAGATGTCGTTTTTACTGTAAAATACTGCCACATCAAATAAGCTTGTTTGCTAAGATGTTATTATAGTGTTTGTTCGATTAGGCTATATTAAATCTAATTAATCCGCAACTGTGAAATATGTATGATAAAATGTATTCTGTAATGAAGCTTCAGGAGAATGAGGATCCATTTGCAGTTTTATTATAATCGTGGTCGTACAATCAGGGTCAATCACCAGCAAACACAACAGTAGAGATAAGGCAACTCGTAATCCAGAAACAGGCATAAGGTCAGGGCAGGCAGCAAACTTACATAAATCAGTCCAGTATAGAATATAGTCCAGGGCAGGCAGCAAAGAATCAAGATAAGAATAGACAGTCCAAAGGTAATCCACGGGAAGACAAAACACGGGAAGAAACGCTCAGAGATGATTACCAGGGTAAATACAAAACTTCGAAATGAAGGAGAGTCTGAGAGCACCTTAAATAGTCCACTGATGAAGGTCAGGTGCAAGGTAATCAATGCCAGGTATGTGGGAAATGTAGTTCAAATGGTTTAATATTCAGGAGAGGGTTCCCTCTGGTGGTGAGCAGGAGGAACAGTGGGAGTCTCGTTTGTGACAGAGCCCCCCCCCCCCTGCGAGCGGCTCCTGACGCGAAGAGGCGAACAACGCCGGGGTCTTCCTCGAGGTCGAGGGGCCGGTTTTTCCGGGTGCGTCCAATGGAACGCAGTCACGAGTGTGGGGTCGAGTATGTCATCTGCATTAACCCAGGATCGCTCGTCCGGTCCGTACACCTCCCAATCCACCAGATATTGGAGGAGCCTGCCCCGGCGTCTGGAATCGAGTAGATCTCGAACCTGATATGCCTCCTCGCCGTCCACCAAGATGGGGCCCTGGTCACTGGTCTGCTCCTCCTCCTCCGCTCTCGGACCACCAGCGGGTTTGAGTAGTGATACATGAAAAGTGGGAGAGATACGATAATTAGAGGGTAATGCCAAACGAAAGGAAACTGGTGTAATTTGTTTAACAATTTGGAAGGGACCCACATACCTGGGTCTGAGTTTCTTGCAAGGAAGTCTGAGGCGTAGGTCTCGAGTGGATAGCCAGACCCATTGACCTGGAGTATACTCGGGATTGGGTCGACGGTGACGATTGGCCTGCAACTTCTGTCTCCTGACAGCATGTAGCAAGTGGGTGTGAGCCTGATTCCAGATGTCTTCGCTTCTTTGGAGCCTATCGTTGACAGAGGGTACTTCGGCAGGTTCCCCTGACCATGGAAATAGGGGAGGTTGGAAGCCCATTACACATTGGAATGGAGTTAGTCCAGTGGAGGGTTTCTGGAGTGAGTTCTGTGCATACTCAGCCCACATGAGGAATCGGCTCCAGTCTGCTTGGTTCTGATGACAATAGGATCTGAGGAACCGGGTGATCTCCTGATTGAGACGTTCTGTTTGACCATTCGATTGTGGGTGATATCCTGAAGTGAGGCTAATGTTGATGTTGAGTTGTTGGAAGAATGCGGACCATACTCTGGATGTGAATTGGGGCCCTCGGTCCGACACGATGTCCTCAGGAAGGCCATAAAAGCGAAACACAAAGTTGCACATGAGTTCGGCAGTCTCAAATGCTGTAGGCAGCTTGGGAAGTGGAATTAAACGGCAGGCCTTGGAGAAGCGATCTATGACAGTGAGTATTGTGGTATTCCCATTGGACTTGGGGAGATCGGTAATAAAGTCTATGGCAAGATGGGACCATGGTCGGTGGGGAACTGGCAATGGTTGCAGTAGGCCAGATGGTAACTGTCTGAGATGTTTGCTTGTGTTACAGGTGATGCCTTCGTTAATGAATTTTATTGTGTCTGCACGCAAGGTTGGCCACCAAAAGCTGTTCTGAAGCAGGTGAACAGTGGCCGCAATTCCAGGGTGACCGGAGCTGAGTAAGGAGTGAACTTGCTGTAGTACTTTCTGACAGAGATCCTGAGGTACAAAAGTTTTGTCAGGGGGGCATTCGGGAGGAGGGGTCTCTTGTGAATTGGCTTGAGTGAGCTCTGTCATGATGTCCCACTGAATTGGGGCCACGATTAATGACTCTGGAAGAAGGGTTTCTTTGGATTTAATGGAAGTTAAACAGTCGTGTTGGCGTGATAAAGCGTCTGCTTTGGTGTTCTTTGAACCGGGACGATAGGTAACAGTGAAGTCAAATCGTGTAAAGAAGAGGTTCCACCTCGCTTGTCTGGGATTCAGTCTTTTGGCAGATCGTAAGTATTCCAAATTCTTGTGGTCAGTTAGTATCACAAACGGATGTTTAGACCCCTCCAGCCAATGACGCCACTCCTCCATAGCTGCTTTCATGGCCAACAATTCCCGGTTTCCGACGTCATAGTTCTGTTCGGCTGGGTTAAGTTTGCAGGAATAATAGGCGCAAGGATAGAGCTTGGATGGGGATCCGTGCCGTTGTGAAAGGATGGCTCCAATGCCCGTATTTGAAGCGTCCACCTCAACTATAAACGGGAGTTCTGGATCAGGGTGGTGGAGGATGGGGGCAGATGTGAAACGTGATTTGAGTTCTGCGAATGCCTCCTGTGCTGTGGTTGACCAGGTGAGGTGTGATGAATTTCTCTTAGTCATAGAGGTTAAGGGAGAGGCTACCGAGCTGAAATTTCTGATGAAGCGTCGGTAGAAATTAGCAAATCCCAAAAAGCGTTGTAATTCCTTTAAGGTTACTGGTAGTGGCCAGTCTAGAACGGCTTTGACCTTCTTTTCGTCCATGGCGACTCCCTCCTGACTGATGATGTAGCCCAAAAATGATGTGGTAGTCTGGTGAAATTCACACTTCTCTGCTTTGGCGTATAACTGGTGATCAATGAGTCGTTGTAATACTGTTCTTACGTGTTGCACGTGTTCCTCATAGGTGTTGGAGTAGATAAGAATGTCATCGATGTAAACAATAAACCAACGATCAAGCATGTCCCGAAAGACGTCATTGATGAATGATTGAAATACGGAAGGACTGTTGGACAGCCCAAAAGGCATAACCAAATATTCGTAGTCCCCAGTGCTGGTAGAAAAAGCTGTCTTCCATTCATCACCTTCCCGGATGCGAATGAGATTGTAGGCGCTGCGGAGGTCTAGTTTGGAAAAATACTTGGCATTGCGGAGTTGTTCTAGAGCAGCTGGTACCAGAGGTAAGGGGTATCGAAATTTGACGGTGATGTCGTTGAGACCCCGGTAGTCGATACAAGGGCGTAGACCACCGTCTTTCTTCTTAACAAAGAAGAAGCCAGAGGCTGCAGGTGACGTAGATGCTCTGATGAACCCCTTTGAAAGTTCCTCCTCTATGTAGTTCATGGTTTCTGATTCGGGTTGTGATAGGGGGAAAATTCGACCCTTAGGTGGTGTTGTCCCTGGTAATAGTTCGATGGAACAGTCGCTTGAGCGGTGAGGAGGAAGTTCCATAGCCTTGATCTGGCTAAAAGCCTCGACGAGGTCGGAATATTGAATGGGAAGAGTGGGGAAAAGAACAGGTTCGTCCTTTAGCGTAACAGTCTGAATGGAGAGTGAAGGGCTGCCAGTTAAACAGTTGGAGTGACATGACGGGTCCCATTTGATGATCCGACCTTCCTTCCATGAAATGAGGGGATTATGTTGACGTAGCCAGGGGAGTCCAAGAATTACCGGGTTATGAGGTGATGTGATGATGTAGAAACGAATTACCTCAGTGTGAAGGGTCCCGGTCTGTAGTTGAAGGTCCACGGTGGTGTGCAGAACCCTTCCATCACCGAGAGGCCGTCCATCTAGTGCTTCCACTACCAATTGAGAATTGCAAGAGATTAGTGGGAGTTGTAGTTTTTGAGCAAACTCATGAGACATAAAGTTCCCGGCTGCTCCTGAGTCTAATAGAGCTGATGTGGATATATGATTGCCCTCTAGAGACAATACTATAGGTACTTTGATACAAGAACTGGAGTGATGTGCTTGAACACAAGGACTCACCGAAGAGGAGTTACGAAGAGGAGGTCTTGTGGGACAAGAAGCCCTCAGGTGGCCCGGTTGACCGCAATAGAGGCAGAGATGTTGACGTATGCGGCGTTCTCGTTCTTCCGGAGTCAGATGAGTATATCCGAGCTGCATGGGTTCAGTTTGAGAAAGAGTGACTGGGTATTGTGTGTTGGTTGGTACCGTTCTGAGTGGACGACGTGAACGAATCAGATTGTCAATCTGAATGGTTAGCTCGATTAATTGATTCAGCGATCTCCCTTCATCTCGGCAGGCCAGTTCGGATTGCAACTCCAAGCTGAGTCCCTTGCGAAAGAGCAGTTTAAGCGTGCTCTCCACCCAGTCGGTTTGTGCTGCTAGAGTACGAAATGTCAAAGCATATTCTGCTGCGGTACTCCTGCCCTGGCTCAACGCGGGTAGTTGATCATCAGCTCTCATACCTCCCTCCGGGTGTTCAAATATTTCCCGGAATCGTTGAAGAAAGATGCCAAATGATGGAAAAGCAGTACCATCCTCTCTCCAAACCGCCGTCACCCACTCTAACGCCTTGCCAGAGAGGAGTGAGCATACCAAGGAAATCTTGCTGGCATCGGTGCTATACATAGCTTGTTGTTGATCAATGAATAATGAACATTGCAGTAGAAATCCCTTACTTTTAGTTGGGTTACCATCAAACTTATCAGGAAGAGCCAGACGTGGGTTAACTGTGACTGAAGGTGGTGGAGAAGCGTCCACACTCACGTTCGGTTGAGAAGGTGCTGGGTTCGTAAGTGACATTTGCAAACTCTGTAGCGTCCTGACGAGCTCCTCCGTTACTGTAGTTAAATGGGTTAGCTGATGTTGATAAATGGCGAGTTGGTTAGCTTGAGTGGAAATCTCCGTGGACATTTGAACCAGAACTGCTGGATCGTGTGTTGGCGAAGTTTTCTGTAATGAAGCTTCAGGAGAATGAGGATCCATTTGCAGTTTTATTATAATCGTGGTCGTACAATCAGGGTCAATCACCAGCAAACACAACAGTAGAGATAAGGCAACTCATAATCCAGAAACAGGCATAAGGTCAGGGCAGGCAGCAAACTTACATAAATCAGTCCAGTATAGAATATAGTCCAGGGCAGGCAGCAAAGAATCAAGATGAGAATAGACAGTCCAAAAGTAATCCACGGGAAGACAAAACACGGGAAGAAACGCTCAGAGATGATTACCAGGGTAAATACAAAACTTCGCAATGAAGGAGAGTCTGAGAGCACCTTAAATAGTCCACTGATGAAGGTCAGGTGCAAGGTAATCAATGCCAGGTATGTGGGAAATGTAGTTCAAATGGTTTAATATTCAGGAGAGGGTTCCCTCTGGTGGTGAGCAGGAGGAACAGTGGGAGTCTCGTTTGTGACATATACTTTAGTTTATACAAAGAAAGATTACATTTGAAATATAGTTAACATTTTAATTGTTGTTGTAATTGTAAAAATTTTATTAAAATAGCAAAAATACATGTACATATAAATAAATCTTAGGTAAATCTTAAAAGGTCAATATAAGCCTCCTCTTTAAGTTATTTGTATTGTGTTTTATTAGTGACACATTTGGGATATATTCCCAAACTTTCTGTAAATACAGTATGAGAATTAACTGCACAATTACTAGAAATGTTTACATTGGATATTATACAATTTGAAAGCACAATTTGAAAAATAAAAAAATAATTGGAACTGTGAACCAATTTTGTATTATATAGGCCTATATATATATATGTATTGTCATTGCATTCTTGTGGCTCAGTGACACACCTGAATGAAAGGGTCATTAGTATGCAGCCCCATTATGCGCTCATTATGCGGGCCCATTGTCTTCTCAGGTGTGAATCACAGCAGGTCACACCCCTGCGCATATTGCCTTTCCAAACAAAAAGGGTCATACTAAATTTAAACTAATCTAATCTAAGGATGATTTTCAGATCATTTTGAAGAAAAACTCTAGGCGACAACATCCATTAGTCAAAAGTCTTGTGGACACATATTTAGTATGTGTTTTGTGACCTTATTTCAGAAACTTGAAGTTTTAGTTTTTTCAATAACCACGCATAAACAATATTCTCTCAAAAATACAAACTTGTACATACATGTTGCTCACATATTATGGTAGACCTGTTTGTGCTAAATAGAGTGTAATTACACCTTTGTCAGTAATTTGTTTATAAGCAACTGAAAAAAGCACAAATGTCAGTGCATGTCCAAACATCTCAAGGAGCCCAAAAACACCTTAGACCCCAGAGGGTTAAGGCTCGGTTATACTCCAGTTTGGATGCGTACACGAACAGCTGCGGACAGTGTGGACGCGGACTACTTGTATTTATACTGTCATGTACTGTCAGGTAATGTATGGGTGAGTGGCTGGTGAAATTATAATATTTACTAGCCATTTGGCTGATGGTCAAAAAAGTACATTTCGAACCCCGAAAGAAAGACATTAAAAATAAAATACAAATGAAAACAGAATAAAATATATAAAATAACAATAGACAGAAATATAGAGTGCAGTTGCCCCAAATTCAATAAAAGGAATTAAATTTCCACAAAGAAATTAATTTAATAGCACAGCAGAAGCCTGCTGTATAGTATATTGGCAACACTTTAAGTTAAAATACACAGACACGTGGAACAATAACACACATGATCCTTTATTGTTAAAGAGAACATCACAAAAGCAAACGTTAAGAACAAACCTTACAGTGAAGTAGGAGACATCTCGTGTTCAGCACTTACACTTTTATAATGAACAACATTTACTCATTCAAAGATTCAGAAGTCTTCAACGAGGAAGGAGGAGCAGATGTAATTTTAAGGCATCATTACTGTCAGCATCATCACTGTGCAGCAAAACACAGATCAGATACACATGTGGATCACAAGATGAGAGTAAATATGGTAAAATATTACAATGGAAGTTTTATCAACACTTTTTTTTACTTGAAGTTACTATATGTTAAATTAAAAGATTATAATAATTATTATTTTTAAAGATTATTTTTGGCCATTTTTAGGCCTTTATTGACAGGACAGCTGAAGACATGAGAGGGAGAGAGAGGGATGACATGCAAAGGGCCGAAGCTCGGGGTCAAACCCAGGCCCGGTGGGTCCAAGAGTACACCTCTACATCTGATCTACACATCACCTCTATAGACCCAGCATCTGAGCGATCCCTTATCAACACCACATATCTACACTAACCTGCTGCTGACGGCAGAGTGAATGAACCACTGTTAAAGATGTATGTACATTAATGGACTGGTTTGTCAACATCTCATCCTCAACCTCGATCAGAAGGTTTGTAAGCAAATAAGTTCATGACAGCTTCAGTTCCCAAGCATTGATTTATTCCAATAAATCCACAAGTAGTTTGTTTACATGTAGTTTTATGAGTGTGGTTTCTGAAATAAATGAATAACAATGAATAAATTAAATAAACATCAAATATTTAACTACAATGCTGGTATATATATTGCCATAATAAAGCAATAGTAACTTTGGGAATTGCAGTATTAAATGAAAGTAAACAAATGAACACTAGGCGGAGCTCTTGCTCCAGTAATAGAACAGAGTCACAAGATTTGGTGCTAAACAAATTCAAATGGGCCTACTCGTGATAAATCACCTAAACAACACTCTCAAACTGTAAATAAAATACTAAATAACATCACACAAATATTTCAGCGATCAATATCAGCATGGTTAATATATGCATTTGCAGTAAACACAGAGAGTGACCGTATATTTGTGCCTGTCTGTTAATCGAAACTCTCTTCTTAACAATAGCATGTGCATAAATATCACCACAAACAACGATATAGCATTGAATAAACATACCTGCGTCTACTTATACACATACACATTCACTTAAAGTATAATAATGGAAACTTACGTTGTCAAGAACGCACACACATCTAAACAAACAACGATGTCTCGTTACAGCCGCAGATATGAATTTGTCCGTGCATGTCCTGACTCTGCCCACATGTGATGTCACAGATTAATTCAAATTAAGAGTTCGACAGGGATTTTATACAGCCGCCCCCTAATTTGTGCAGCAAATTAGAAATCAAATAAGGGTCCCTGTTCTTTGAAGCTACGTGCCGTTGGTATCCGTGGGCATCTCTGGTAGCACTATAAGTTTAGAAACAGGGCGACTGTAAACGCGGTTTCCAACAGTTACTTTCGCCACTCTTATTGTTCCATCACTGCTGGGAACAACTTGGTTTACTCTGCCTACTGGCCAGAGGGCTCTGGGCAGTTGAGAGTCCATAACCATAACTACTTGCCCCACCGATAGATTTGGTGTAGATTTCCGCCACTTCGCACGGGGTTGTAGACTTGGCAAGTAATTCTGAATGAACTGTTTCCAGAAATGGTCAGCTATGACTTGACTATGTCGCCATTTTCTCTTTCCAAGCAATTCTCTTGTGCCATAAACCACTTGAGGGAGGGAGGCATCCCGCCGCCCCATGAGCAAGAGATTTGGAGTAACTGGGTCTGCATCTGATATCTCCGATGATACATAACCAAGTGGTTTAGAATTTAGTATTCCCTCCACTTCAATCAGAACAGTTAACAGTACTTCGTCAGATACAATTTGGTCTTTGAGTACTACTTGAAGACAGGATTTCACGGAGCGGATTTCACGCTCCCAGGCTCCACCAAAATGAGGTGCATGTGGAGGATTAAACTGAAATGAAATACTCTGTTCACTTAGTTTCTCTTGGATTGCTGGCTCAAGTGCAGAGAAACTTTCTTGGAGTTCTCGATTCCCACCTCTGAAATTTGTGCCCTGGTCTGATATTAATTCAACGGGTTTGCCTCGTCGTGCAATGAAACGACGTAACGCCATGAGAAAGGAGTCAGTGTCCATATTATGCAGAAGGTCTAAGTGGATACACCTCGTAGTGAGACACTTGAAAATGATTCCCCAGCGTTTTTCATGTCTTCTGCCTATCTTTACTGTAAATGGTCCGAAGCAATCAACTCCAGTTGACCAGAAAGGAGGTTGGTATAAGCGAAGACGAGCAGCAGGAAGATCAGCCATTTTGGGGTTAACTGGATTACTACGCCATTTCCTGCAGTCTCTGCATTGGTGTTGATATTTCTTTATAGCTTGTCTGCCTCGGATTATCCAGTATGTTCTTCGTACCTCTGCGAAGACACGTTCAGGACCAGGATGAAGTAGTCGGTTGTCGTAGTCTTGTATTATGAGTTTAGTGATGGGGTGATCAGGTGCCAGTACAATCGGATGTAAAGTATCAATCTCAAGTTTCTCAGCTTTGCGAAGGCGACCTCCTACCCGAATTAATCCCATGGTTTGATCACATTCAGGTGACAGAGTACTTAACCTACTGTTGGCGCGTATGACTTTAGCATTCTCTAGTGCATGGACTTCATCAGGGAAACTATCCTGCTGGGCTTGTCTCAGAAGAAGCAGTTCAGTATCAATGCACTGTGAAGCTGACATTGCGGGTGTGACTGTCCCATGTACAGACTGGTAGGTGGCTTGGACTAAGTCTGCCCATGTTGTGTGCTGCTCTGGATCGGGTAGGGATGATTGAAATACGGCAACATGAGCACAGAAAAAAGACTTTCTTAGCTCATTCTCATCTGATGAGTGTAAGAAAGGCTGTGTTGGCCAGTTTTCTGTTGACTCTTGTAGGAACTGAGGGCCATGAGTCCACTGACAAATACGAGATAGATCAATAAGAGATTTCCCTCTTGTAATATCATCAGCAGGGTTTAGTTCGGAGTTCACATATTTCCAGTTCTCTGAACTGGTCAACTCCTGTATTTCGGCAATCCGCGTGCCAACGAACACCTTGTAATGACAGGATTCAGATTTGATCCAAGTGAGAACTGTGGTGGAGTCTGTCCAGAGAACAGTGTTATGAATGGGTAGAGTAATTTCGGTTGATAGGAGTTTAGCCAGTTGGGCTCCGGTAAGGGCACCACACAGTTCCAGTCTGGGCATTGATAGCTGCTTTTTTGGTGCAACACGGGATCTGGCCATAACAAATGAGGTATGAATTCCTCCCTCCTTGTTCTGTAGACGCAGATATGCCACTGAACCGTAAGCCCGTTCAGAGGCATCACAGAATATGTGTAGCTCTATCCTGTCATTGTCAGGTTCTGGACAAACTGGAAAATAGCACCTCGGCATGTCTACCAAAGGAAGATACTGCAGTTCATTGGTCCACTCCTGCCATTTGTTGAGCATCTCATTTTCAATGCAGTCATCCCAGCCTCTTTTGTTTATCCATAGAGCTTGAACAAGGATTTTTGCCCGGGTGGTATAAGGCAAAATATACCCAAGAGGGTCATATTGAGAAGCTAGCACTCTATAAATATTGCGCATGGTAGGCTCCTCTGTTGATAGTGGCCTGTTTCGATAGCCAAGCTTGTCAGAGAGGCAGTGCCAAGAGAGCCCGAGTGTCGATTCTTGTGGGTCTGTCTTGTTTACGGTCAGCCATAACTCACAGCTTTCCGATCGTGCCTCAGTTGGTAGATGAGCAATTACCTCTGGGTAGTTACTGGCCCATTGTCTTATTTCAAACCCCCCCAGCTGATAGGGCAGCTCTCATTTTGTCTATTAGCTGTTTGGCTTCATATGTTGTGGGAAGGGACTGCAAATAGTTATCCACATAGAAGGATTTCAATACTGAGTCTGCTACCTCTTCATTGCTGTCGCGGTGGTCCAAGGCATGACGCTGGAGGGCATAGATTGCACAACATGGACTACATGTGGTTCCAAATGGCAGAACTCGCCACTCATAGATGTCAGGACTCCTCTCCTTTTCCATATCTCTCCACAAGAAGCGCAGCAATGGCTGATCTTCTGGAAGTAGGCGCACTTGGTGAAACATTGAACGAATGTCACCACTGATGGCCACAGGATATTGTCGGAATCTGAGGAGAACTCCCAATAAAGATGAACCCAACGTAGGTCCTGGAAGTAACTGATCATTCAGTGAAGCTTGGTGGAACGGATAAGAACAGTTGAACACAACCCTAGCTTTATTGTTGTGATGCACAAGGTGGTGGGGAATAAACCAGGACTCCTTTGTACCTTTAGCCTCTTCAGGAGTGAGTTTTATTGCATATCCTGCTTGCTCCAGTTTGTGGATTTCTTTATTGTAGACGTCTGCTAGCTCTGAGTTTTGGTTCAAACGGCGTTCAGTGGCCCTTAAAAGAGCCATGACTGATTCTGGACCTGCATGCAAGACCTTTGCACTACCTCTGCGAAGGAGAGGAGTTGCATAGCGAGAGACTCCATCTACTTCTACTCTCTTCGTTCTTGTTTCCAGCATCTGAAGAGCATCTCTGTCTTGCTTGGATCGTGTAATGTCTTTCATGGGCTGAAAGGGAAGTATGTCTACTTGCCATAACTTTTCAACATGATGAGACAGATCTTGTGTAGGAGCATGTAACAGCGAGATGTTCAAACAGGTAGTATCCAATGGTTGGTCTAGGAATGTAGTTGGACCCTGGATGGCCCAGCCCAAATGTGTACTAACTGCCACAGGACTGCCTAATGGGCCCATAAGTACTGGAGTTATCGGTGTGATGAGTTATGGGTAATCAGAATCGATAAGTAGCATGGGCTGTACCTCTTTGAACGGTATAATAGGAACCTCTCTCAGATGTGCAAACTTGTGCTTTAGAGTCTCTACAGGGCAGGATTGCTTGGCAATGTTCAGCTCTTGTGATGTAAAGGCATTGTGTATCTTGTGACGAATGCTCGGATTCACAGAGGCAGACACTTCAAATGAGACTGATGCACCCTGGATCTCTACTACCTCTTGTCTAATTGTTCTGAGGGCAAGTGATTCATCTGCCTTATCCAGATCAAGGTAATGCACTGCTGTGGGAAGAATTATGGTCCTTTCAGACCCATCATCTAGAATGGCATACGTGTCCAATATTCTCCCTTTGCTATGGAGTTTGACCTGGACCACTTTCAACATGACTCGGCCAGAATGAGTAACTTGATCAAGGTAAATTGTGCGGGGTACTGTATTCACAGTAAGGATGCTCTTATTGATGTTGGATGCGATTTCATGGAGAACTGACAAATGTTGTTCACCGCATTTGGAACATGGCTTTTTCAGGGTGCAGTGTGAAGGCTCATGTCCTCTACCACACCTCCAGCATTTGTTGCTGTCCTTTATCCATGTTGTTATTTGTGCAACACTTAATTTGCCAAATTCAGGACAGGAATTGAGGTAATGCTGTTGACATTTGCAGAAAGGGCAGTACGGCTTAAAGCTTTCACGTTTCTTTACCTTTGTCTGGAGAGATGATGTAGAGGAGGCAGAAGGCTTCTCGTTCGCATGATCCATGCCATAGTAAATTGTGGATTGTACCTTTGGTGGCTTTGGAGGTTTTTGTTCTCTATTCTCAAAACGAGGTCTATCTGAACTGTAGATCTCAGCTGCTCTCCTTGATATCTGAAGCGCTTGTGATTTTTTCTCTAACCATTCTGCGAACTCAGGAAGCGTGTAGGTTATGTCAGTGCCATTCTGGAGAATGCCCTTGGCCATACAGTATTCAACGAAGCTATCTCTATGAGATGATGTGAGCTTGGTGAGCAATCTATCGACATGTAAACCACACATAAGTTCAGTCTTGGAAGACCCTTCCAATGTATCAAGGAGACCAACCAAAGTGCTAACTGATGAAGCAAAGTCTTCAAAACCTTGAGCATCCCCTGATCTCAGTGGCGGTGTATGGAGAATGTTGGCAATTTTTCCCTGTACCAGTTGTCGGGGCTGCCCATAGCGATGCTGCAAAGCTTGCATGGCTCGAGTATAAGGCATGGGATCATACATGTATCTCTTTGCTATTTGGAAGGCAGCTGGTAATTTGAGATGGTCAAGTAACACTTGAAATTTATAGTCCTCTGTCAAATGGAGATGTGGGCCGAGAATGCCATCAAGTCCCTTTTTTAACAGAGCAAAATCACTCTCCTTCCCAGTAGTGAAATTAATGAGCTTAGGCTTAGGTATTCCATAAGCGGATGCGATAGCCATATCCATCATGCTTGGAACTTGAACTGCTGGGTGTACGGTAGAAGATAAGGGTGCTGAGTATGGCTGTTGCTGAAGTAGTGTGTCTGGGGGTATGTTAGGCCGATAGCCCTGTGTGTATGGATCTGAGTAATACACAGATTGCAGTGGGGGAGGTTCTGAGTACTGAAACATCGGAGGCTGTGAAGGAGCAAATGCTGGTAATGACTGTGTGATCTGTGGTTGCACATAATTGGGATTTACAGTATTGCTCTGCACAGAGGTCATAGGAAGTGAATAAACTGGCTGTTTGCCGGTTACAGTTCGGTACACCGCAGACATGGATGTCATTTGAGGTACGCATCGTTGTTCGAAGGACTGGACTTGTGGCTGAAATGTCTGCTCAAGATCACCAGGTTGTTGATTGACATTTGACTGATGTATCATACCTCTTGGAGCAGACTCTGGGCGTGGCACATGTAGTGCTACATGACGCTCAGTAACCGGGACAGATGCTGGACGAGACAAGGGCTTTTGAGCCTGAGGTAATAACCCTGGTGGCAGGTGGACTGGAGATTGACTATGTGGCTGAGGTAATCCTGTGGTTGATGAGTGTGCAGGTATCGTTTGAGAAAAGTACCTTGATATTCCAAGATTACAAGGGCTTTGTGGAATTGGTCTTGTGTCTGCATAGAGAAAAGGCAGGCTGGCACTACGTTGCTGGATGGATTGCTGCTGACTGCCTGAGTGAGAGACTGACCTTTGATGTCCGGCACCTGCGGCATGAGAGTAAAGCAAATCCTGATGCATGCGTGGTGAACCTTTGCCTTGCTCAAGAGACATTTGTAATGTGCTTTGTAGTTCCCTGATTTGCTCTTGAACATTCCATACACACTCCTCCACTCTACGTAACCTTGTTGTCTCAGGGTACTGCTCAATCAAAAGTCTATCAGGAGTAGAAGTTCGATAGTCCACATCTGGATCAGAAAAGGTCTCACTAATCTGCATATGGCGTAAATCCTCTTGAAAGGGGGGTGGAACGAGCTGCCGTGGTTGGGAAGCAAGTACAAAGTCCTCCAGATGTCCAGGAATTCGTCGGATCCGGCAAGGACGGAGACTCTGATGTTCTTCAATATAATCCCGAGATGCTGCCATGAGGATGAGATGTTGTATCCGGCTCGAAGGACCACTTTGTTAAAGATGTATGTACATTAATGGACTGGTTTGTCAACATCTCATCCTCAACCTCGATCAGAAGATTTGTAAGCAAATAAGTTCATGACAGCTTCAGTTCCCAAGCATTGATTTATTCCAATAAATCCACAAGTAGTTTGTTTACATGTAGTTTTATGAGTGTGGTTTCTGAAATAAATGAATAACAATGAATAAATTAAATAAACATCAAATATTTAACTACAATGCTGGTATATATATTGCCATAATAAAGCAATACTAACTTTGGGAATTGCAGTATTAAATGAAAGTAAACAAATGAACACTAGGCGGAGCTCTTGCTCCAGTAATAGAACAGAGTCACAAGATTTGGTGCTAAACAAATTCAAATGGGCCTACTCGTGATAAATCACCTAAACAACACTCTCAAACTGTAAATAAAATACTAAATAACATCACACAAATATTTCAGCGATCAATATCAGCATGGTTAATATATGCATTTGCAATAAACACAGAGAGTGACCGTATATTTGTGCCTGTCTGTTAATCGAAACTCTCTTCTTAACAATAGCATGTGCATAAATATCACCACAAACAACGATATAGCATTGAATAAACATACCTGCGTCTACTTATACACATACACATTCACTTAAAGTATAATAATGGAAACTTACGTTGTCAAGAACGCACACACATCCAAACAAACAACGATGTCTCGTTACAGCCGCAGATATGAATTTGTCCGTGCATGTCCTGACTCTGCCCACATGTGATGTCACAGATTAATTCAAATTAAGAGTTCGACAGGGATTTTATACAACCACGCTCATGGATTCGAGAGTAGAGATTGTTCTTGATATTTAAAAAAATAACTCTTTAAACCGGTGATCGGTTCATAATTTGAGTAAACAACATCCATAAAAGCCGTCCAAATTTGTCCTCCGTCTTTGATCTTGTAGGTTTTGTGTTCCTTCAGCAAAGGAACCAGGTACTGTAAATACATGTTGATTGCAGCTTTGATTTGATGAACATAGTCTGATGCAGTTTCATTAGCCTGAACACCCAGTCGAGCGCCATGGATCAGCATCTGCACGTGGAAGGCGGCTCCGTTGACCCAGATCTTGAACCCGCGGCTGCTCATCTGTCCGTCCTGCAGAAGGGAGTTTCTGAGGATGGTGAGATGGTGGCTCAGCTGATGTTCCAGTCTCTTTATATCCTCCCGTAATAGTTGGTCATTGTTCATGGACATGCGATGGCGTTTCAGATACTCTGACATTGTGTCTCGGACACTCGAAGCTTTCTCTTCCCCAAACACTCGTCGTAACAGGCTGTACGTGTCATCATCACTTTTCTGAGTGCTGCTCTTGATGGCGATCTCTATGATCATGGAAATCACCAGAGCTCCAAGACCGACAGCATTCGGGACTGAAGTCAGTGGACCAAAGGCAGATCCTAAACCGCTGATGTAACCCGGCACCGAGTTGAGCATCTCATTAGAGAACGCCTGCAACGCAGCGTTAGAGTCGGGACCAGAATATTTCAGCAGAGACTCATCTATGCCTACATCTGGTAAGACTTGTGGATAATCATTCTGTAAATGGTTTCTATACATCCCAAGAGCAACCGTCTCAATGTCCTCTTGTGAGTATGAGCCGCCCATGATTATTCCTCTCGATCTGTGATCGCTCACACACAGTTCAGATGTCCAGCAGACTGACCACTATAACCAGAATACGGAGATCAGATCCAGCATCTCCCTCACACATGACCAGTGTGACAACAGCCAATCAGAGCTCTGGAAGATGGTTAGGCGTATTTGTTGACTTCTCTCTAAAGTCCAATGTGTTCAAGGTCCATAAAAACTAATTGTGACACATGAATCTACATTTATAGTTTATTCAAACACAACCCTAATGCAGTGATTAGAGATTGTTCCTTCATGAGCATTATAAGTGTTTAATGAGCTACTTAAATAAAGAAAACCTTCACAGAATCCTCCTCAGAAACAGGACAAAGCCCAAAACATAATATATATTAAACAACAATATATAACAAACATATATACACACACACACACTGAAACACCAGCAGGACTTAAAAAGTGGAGAAAATGTTTTTCAAAGTGTTACGACCGCTAGGGGTCAGCCGCA